>NC_045962.1:9031117-9331117 GCF_010909765.2 Amblyraja radiata | reverse complement strand
CAAGGCAATAAGCAAGGAAGTTGTATAACCTCTGAAGCAGACCACGAAAGAAAAAAACATGGATCAGAAATTTTAAAAGTGGATATATTGTTCCTGGTTATTAGAAACTCTAGAAATACTGCCCCCATTTCTATAAAATGTTGATACAGAAATTAGTTACGTAATACTCACTAACCTAACTGTCTGCGAGGAACAACATTGCACAGTCGGTGAGCAGTCCAGGTGAGTGCAGAACAAACATTACCAGACTGGATTAAATTTACCAACTCGCAAGACTCTCAAACTGCAACAAGTAATTTTCTTGGCCACACCTCTCACATATTGGTACTATAGATCCTAGCATGATTTGACTTGTCACTTCTTTTATTTATTGCGTGAAAGGTCCCGACTCTTTACTTTTCGCAGCACATACCTCATTCTTAACTGTCAGTGTCCATGAGCTTATCAGTTTAAAAAAAAAAGAGAAGAGTTTACATAACACAGAGCAGTTACTCATGCAGCCTTTAAAACTAGGTAGCCCTCATCTGCGGACAATTTGGAGCACAGTTCTTGTTCTGTATATTACTACTTAACCTTGTTCATTTCACTGGCGGAGATGCCTGCTGAGGACCATTGTTCAAACCAAAACTATCCATTATAGGACCATAGGCCATATACAGTACATGTAAATGTGTGTGTGATAGGTCTTTCATGCTGTATATATAAGACAATCACATTAAAAGGACAGAAACTGTATTGGACCCTCATTTTAAATCTCTTTTACTCTTGCAAGGTTGTGCTCTTGACATTACAATTGGTATAAAAAGCTAGATTGTGAAACGTAATACGATCAACAGAGAAAGCAAACGTGCCTGTGTGGCAGGTGATTGAAGGCTGATGCTTGAGACAGAGGCTAAGAACTGTCGTAGAGTGAGGCCTGGTGTGAGGATGTTACACAGACCCTCCATTCTTTATCAGGAGCATCATTCTCAGACCCTCTGACTCCTCTTTGGCTTTTGAAAGCTCTTTATCTGCGTACACCACTCATTTCAGTTGTGTGAGCGGGGCATTAGTAACCCAGGAAGAATAGAGGGGGAATGGTTATAAGTTGACTGAAGGGTGATTTTCGCTGACGAGAAACAGGGAATTTGTTTTATTTGTTTAATTTAGTTTATTATTGTCACGTGTACAGAGGTAAAGTGAAAAGCCTTTTTGCTGCATGCTCAGTGAAAAGACAGCACATGATTACAATCTTGCCATCCACGGTACACAGATACAGGATAAGTGTAATCATGTTTAGTGCAAGTCCAATTAAAGATAGTTCAAAGGTCTCCACTGAGGTGGTTGAGAGGTCAGGACAGCACTCTAGCCGGTGAGAGGATGGTTCACTTGCCTGATAACAGCTAGGAAGAAAATGTCCCTGAATCTGGAGGTGTGTGTTTTCAAACTTCTGTACCCCTTGCTTAATGGGAGAGAGGAGAAGAGAGAGTGAACGGGGTGAGAGTGGTCCTTGATTATGCTGCTGGCCTTGCTGTGGCAGCGTGCAGTATAGATGGAGTCAATGGTGGCTTATATATTGTCGCCCCACCAAGAATAAACTTGATGTAGCAACTGCGTTAGTAAATAATAAACCGAAACAATTACAATAGACAATAGGTGCAGGAGTAGGCCATTCGGCCCTTCGTGCCAGCACCGCCATTCAATGTGATCATGGCTGATCATCCCCAATCAGTACGCCGTTCCTGCCTTCTCCCCCATCCCCTGACTCCGCTATTCTTAAGAGCCCTATCCAGCTCTCTCTTGAAAGCATCCAGAGAACCGGCCTCCACTGAGGCAGAGAATTCCACAGACTCACAACTCTCTGTGAGAAAAAGTGTTTCCTCGTCTCCGTTCTAAATGGCTTACCCCTTATTCTTAAACTGTGGCCCCTGGTTCTGGACTTCCCCAACATCGGGAACAAGTTTCCTGCCTCTAGCGTGTCCAAACCCTTAACAATCTTATATGTTTCAAGAAGATGACCTCTCATCCTTCTAAACTCCAGAGTGTACAAGCCCAGCTGCTCCATTCTCTCAGCATATGACAGTCCCGCCATTCCGGGAATTAACCTTGTAAACTTACGCTGCACTCCCTCAATAGCAAGAATGTCCTTCCTCAAATTAGGGGACCAAAACTGCACACAATACTCCAGGTGTGGTCTCACTAGGGCTCTGTACAACTGCAGAAGGACCTCTTTGCTACTACACTCGACTCCTCCTGTTATGAAGGCCAACATGCCATTTGCTTACAATTATTCGTTGCTGACTTACAAAATAAATATGCCAGTTTAGTTTAGAGAGAATGCCGTCATTTCTTCTTGGGATCTATCTTTATTAAAATACATACAATAAATATTGCAATACAGTGAGGTCGGCTTTTAGTTATTGTCAGGGATGATATAATATTTCGGGAGTCAACAGCAAATATATTAAGGGGATAGGATTATGGTGAGAGGGGAAAGATTTAATGGGAACCTGAGGGGTAACGTTTACACAGTGTATGGTGGGTGTATGGAACGGGCTGCCAAAGGAAGTGGGCAAAGCATGTAGAATATTAACATTTAAAAGATATTTTGACAGGCACTTGGATAGGAAAAACTTGGAGGGATATGGTTGAACACGGGCAAGTGGGGCGAGTTTAGATGGGGCATCTTGGTCGCTTGCCCCATATCCCTCTAAACCTATCCAATTCAGGTACTGTCAAAATGTTTCTTAAACATTTTGACAGTATCTGCCTCAGCTACCTCCTCCGGCAGCTTGTTCCATATACCTACCACCCTTTGTGTAAAAAAGTTGCCCCTGGGGTTCCTCGTAAACCCCCCCTGTACCTAATTGTATTGCTGCTGGCAAATTCATTTCACTGCACCTTCGGGTATATGTGACGAATAATATTGACTCACCTTAAACCTATGCCCTATTGGTTCTTGATTCCCCTTCTCTGGGTAAAGGACTCCGGGCATTTCCACGAACTATTCCACTCATAATCTTATACAACTATAAGATCACCCCTCGTCCTCCTGTGCTCCAAGGAATAAAGTCCTAGTTTGCTCTCTCTATAGCTCAGGCCCTCAAGTCCTGGCATCATCATCGTAAATCTTTTCTGCACCTTTTCCCAGTTAACAACATCTTTCCTATCTCAGAGTGACCAAAACTGAACACAATACTCTGAATGTGGCCTCGCCAATGTTTTGCACAACTGTAACATGACCACCCAACTTCTATACTCAGTACTCTGTCTAATGAAGGTCAATGTAGGCCGTTTTACCTGCCTCGGGAGTTTACTGTAGTTATCATCATGGCCATATACATCCCACCACAGGCTAATGCTAACCTAGCGCTAGCACAGCTGCACTCAGCCATCAGTAAACAGCAGGATGCTCACCCCGACGGTGCCCTCATTGTTGCAGGAGACTTTAATCAGGTCGACCTACGAGCTGCACTCCGCAAATTCCACCAGCATGTGCAGTGCCCTACCAGGGGCTCAAACATGCTGGATAAAGTGTACACCAACATCAAGGACGCTTACAGAGCTCTCCCCTGCCCATCCCTGGGACAATCCGATCACCTCTCACTGTTTCTACTGCCTGCATACAAACCCCTCATCTGCAAGACCAAACCTGTAATAAGGACGGTCAAAATATGGCCCGAGGACGCCACCCTACAACTCCAGGACTGCTTTGATCGCACCGACTGGGACCTGTTTGCACAACAGGCAACCAGTGGTACAGAGGTAGACTTGGAGGAGTACACATCCACTGTGCTCTCCTACATCAACTGCTGTGTGGAGACTGTCACAATGGACAAGCAAATAAAGATGTTCCCAAACCGGAAACCCAGGATGAACAAGGAGGTTCAGAATCTGCTAAGGGCACGCAACAATGCCTTTAAATCCAGGGACACTTCTGCCTACAGTGCTGCCAGGTCGAACCTGAACAAAGGTATAAAAAAGGCCAAAGACATCCACAGGCAAAGGGTGGAAGACCACTTCAATACCGCGGACACCAGAAGCATGTGGCAGGGTGTCAGGGACATCACTGACTACAAGAGCAGCCCAGCCTGCCCCCACAGTGATATCACACTGGCCAATGAACTAAACACCTTCTTTGCCCGCTTCGAAACTGGCAACACCACCAGGAGTGGAATTACCCCGGCCATGGCGGAGGGACAGGCCTTAACACTGAGCACTCAGGAGGTACAGTGCGCCCTGCGTGGGATCAATCCACGCAAGGCTGCAGGCCCGGATGGAGTCCAGGGAAGGGTACTAAAGAACTGTGCTGTACAGCTGGCGGAGGTATTCACGAGAATCTTTAATCAGTCTCTATCTCTGGCAACGGTCCCCAAGTGCCTGAAAACAGCTACCATAGTGCCGGTGCCGAAAAAGTCTAAAGTCACCAACCTGAATGACTACCGCCCGGTTGCCCTAACTCCAATACCAATGAAGTGCTTCGAAAGGCTGGTCCTCTCCCACAACATATCCAGCATCCCTGCCTCACTGGACTCTCATCAATTTGCATACAGGGCAAATAGATCCACAGAGGATGCCATCTCTCTGGCCCTTCACACTGTCCTGACTCACCTGGAAAGACAGGGCACGTACGTGAGGATGCTCTTCATAGACAATAGCTCTGCATTCAATACGGTCATCCCCACCAAGCTCACCACCAAACTCCACCAGCTAGGCCTCAGCTCGCCGATATGCGATTGGATCCTGAACTTTCTGACGGAGCGACCGCAGGCAGTGAGGGCCCGCACCTGTCCTCCACTATCACCCTGAGCACTGGCACACCACAGGGCTGTGTACTAAGCCCCATGCTCTACTCCCTCTTCACTCACGACTGTGTTCCTGCATTCGACACCAACACCATCGTGAAGTTTGCAGACGACACAACAGTGATTGGGCTGATCACCAACGGTGATGAAACAAAATACAGAGCGGAGGTGCAGAACCTGGCAGACTGGTGTGCACGTAACAACTTGTCTCTAAACACCTCCAAGACCAAGGAGCTGATTATTGACTTCAGGAGGTCCCATAATGGAGAATACGCCCCAATCTCCATCTACGGGGAAAGTGTGGAGAGAGTGTCCAGCTTTAAGTTTCTGGGCACTCATATTTTAGAGGACCTCACATGGTCCACCAACACCGCTGCGCTGGTCAAGAAGGCACAGCAACGACTGTTCTTCCTGAGGACATTAAAAAAGACTGGTCTGCCCCAACAGCTGCTGACAACCTTCTACCGCTGCACCACAGAGAGCATATTAACGTATGGCATCTCTGTGTGGTCTCTCAGCTGCACAGAGGCGGAGAGGAGAGCTCTTCAGCGCGTCGTCCACAGAGCGCAGAGGATTATTGGGACACAGCTACCAGCCTTGGAGGGCATCTACCACACACGGTGCCTCAGGAAGGCCGTCAGCATCCATAAAGACTCCTCACACCCTTGTAATGGACTGTTCGAGCTACTTCCCTCCGGCAGACGTTACAAGGTCTTCTACGCCAGAACCTCCAGACTCAGGAACAGCTTCATTCCCAGAGCTATAGCGGCTCTGAACCGGCCCTGCTGAGTGCCCCCCATCCCCCCTGGACTGTCTCCCTCGGATGGTCAAGTCGCACAGACACATCTGCACTTTAGTCTGTTGAACTGTTTTGACTGTTTTACTGTTCTATTTGCAATCCATGTTCTCGGGATATCAATATCTAAATCCAAATTTTATTAGTTATTTATGTTATGACATCGGTTGGAAGCTGCATACCAAATCTCGTTGCGCTTATGTGCAATGACAATAAAATATATTATTATTATTATTATTATGTGCCGAAAGCCTTCTTGACTACCTTAGCTACCTGTGATACTGCGCATTTCGAGATCTCTCTGCTCTGCAACACTCCCCAGAGCCCTGTGAAGGTGCTACCCTGTGAAAGTGCTGCCCAAAGATCATAGAAGGCGCTAGTATCTTTGGCGCTGCCCTGTTCTGACTTCCCAAAATGCAACACGTCGCACTTCTCTATTTTAGACTCCATTAATCATTACTCAGCCCACCTGCCCAATACATATTTTACATTATATGTGTAGTGCTCAAACATTCTAGATTATACAATTGTTGCCTCCATTTTGATTTCCACAGTAACTCAAGTATTGCTACATTTGTGCTTCAATGTTTGAGGACTTTTAACTCTAGGAGCTCCCTGTCCCAAAAGATATCCCTATCCGGATATCTTCTCACCCCCTTTAAACAATCAAGGCACTTATGACTGGTTGTTTAAGAAGGAACTGCAGATGCTGGAAAATCGAAGGTACACAAAAATGCTGGAGAAACTCAGCGGGTGCAGCAGCATCTATGGAGCGAAGGAAATAGGCAACGCTTCGGGCCGAAACCCCAAGGATTTCGGCTCGAAACGTTGCCTAGTTCCTTCGCTCCATAGATGCTGCTGCGCCCGCTGAGTTTCTCCTGCATTTTTGGGTACTTATGGCTGGTTATTCTGTTTACTCCCTTGAGAAAAGTTCTCTCCTTTCTTATAAGGACGTGATAAAAATGTTTCTTGGAAACCATGTTTTGCGTTAGTTGCTCCGTGTAAACAAACATATCAGGCTATCAGACAAATGGCCCCTGCAGTGGTAAGGAAGGGTCATGTTGTGTGGCTCCATGGTGCTATTGTGCCCATGATGACTAACAGGAACTACCAATTTGCTCAGCTTCATTTTATAATTGGATTTGAGGTCTTCGTCTTCAATCATTCTTTTCCTCAGATGGCCAAAGGCTGTGCATGTACATTGAAGATTCAACTGATTAGGAAGACATCATCATTCATCAGTACAAAAGAGAAAGGTGCATAGGGAAGCCACTCAGCCCATTGTGATAATTATTTTGTTCAGTTACTCGATGGGCCTAACACATACAATTTAATTTAACATTTTCTGGAAACAATTGGATTTTTTCTGGGGATCAATCCATGAAAACATTATTATTGTGCCATTTGTAGGAAACACAAGGTAGTGGTGAGGGGAAACACACTTCCACTGCTGCCCACAGTGCAGCTAGAAGTTCAATGATCTGGTGAATCTGATATCCTTCCCTGCTGTGGACCTCTGGATCCCAACATGCTGTTCACTCTCTCAACTAAAGGGGGCAACTAATCCCTCAATCTATAATGCCCCTGTCCCACTTAGGAAACCTGAAGCGGTTTCTGGAGGTTTTTGTCAGTCTCCCTACCTGCTTCCACTACCTGCAACCGCACGGAAACCTTGGGTGGGGCGCAAAGTCTTCAGAGGTTTCCGTTCAGGTTTCCTAAGTGGGACAGGGGCATAAGGGCACACTTATTCAGGCACTATCTCGCAGAGTCGTACAGAATGGAAACAAGCCCGACTTGCCCACACTGACCAACATACCCCATCAACACTAGTCCCATCTGTCCACGTTTGGCCCATACCCCTTTAAACCTGTCCTATCTATGTACCTGTCTAAATGTATTTTAATTGAAAGACCTTGAAATATATTTAGTTCGAAACAAAACAGACGCGGATTTGTTCTCTCATGTCTGGGCCACGCTTTATCCTTTAAAACGTATGAACACCGTCAGATAGTTGTCTCTGGCACCTTAATGTGAGGACGCCGGCGGTCCCAGCTAACTATCCAAAATGACCACAATTCAAGAGCACTTTGGTGCCCGTGAAATACACGAATAGCAATCTCACTTTCTAACTCGTGATAATAATGAGCATGAGCTTCATGGAGAAGCTCTGCTGACTGGGAATGTTTGCAATGGAATAAACAAAGTTCAAGGGAGTATTTAACGGTGCAAGTAAATTGTTTGATTCAGCCAAACTCAATTTCAGAAGCGAGGTAAACTCGGGCAGGCTGTGAAGGAACGCAGAGAGCCGAGGCGGTGGTGGTGGTGGAGTCCTTGCCAGCCAACGCCGAGGAAAGATGTCTTCCAGCACTCCCAGAGAACCTGTCCCGATCCGCCTGAAGAAGGGCCCCGACCCGCAACGTCGTATGTCCACTCTCTCCACAGATGCTGCCTGACCCGCTGAGTTACTCCAGCACTTTGTGTTTCGCTCAGGATTCCAGCACCTGCACATTCCGATCAATTCATTCCTTCTCCGACAGCTGAATTGTCTTCCTTGAATAACTTTATTGAATCGTTTCAGGAGTACTCGTAAATGATATGTCCTTTAACCCCAAACGTAGGTCAAATGTCCTTGTGAATTTGAAACTATTCTAAACACAGAAAGAACACATATCTTGACCGTTATAGCACGAATGGACTGAAATGCGATTTACACCACATCTAAATTACATCGACCAGTTCTTTGCGCTTTACAAAAATAGTTTCTTTAAAGAACTGATTCAGAAAAAAATAACCCAGGAACAATCGGACGGGGTTTGTTTAATGTACGAGGTGCGCGCCAAAGACTGAAATGAAAGACACAGAGTGCTGGAGTAACTCAGCGGGTCAGGCAGCATCTCTGGAGAACATGGATAGGTGACTTTTCACAGAGTGCTGGTGTAACTCAGTGGGTCAGACAGCATCTGTGGAGAACAGGGATAGGTGACGTTTCCGGTCGGGATCCTTCTTGAGACTGATTGTAGGGCTGGGTGGGGGGGGGGGGGGGGGGGGGGAAAACTGGAAGAGAGGAGGGGCAGGACTTCAATGGCCTGTATAAGTGAGCTTCTTCAGGGATCTTTGATCAGTTGCCTCGCAGCCCGTTCTACCTGAACCACATACTCCAGTCGGTTAGCTGCTTATGGCTGCACGACCTGTTTGAAAACGCACACCTCCAGATTCAGGGACAGTTTATTCCCCGTTGTTATCAGGCAACTGAATCATCCTCTCACCAACTAGAGAGAGGTCCTGACCTCTCCTCTCCCTCATTGGAGACCATCGAACTATCTTTATTCGGACTTTACTGCACATTATGTTACACTAAACGTTAGTACCTTGATCCTGTATCCGAACACTTGAATGCAATCACGTATAGTCTTTCCGCTGACTGGATAGCCCGCAACAACAACAAAATCACTGTAGCTCGGTACACGTGACAATAATAAACTAAACTGCAGATGCTGGTTTAAACCGCAAATAGACACAAAAAGCTGGAGTACCTCAGCGGGACAGGCAGCATCTCTGGAGAGAAGGAATGGGTGACGTTTCTGGTCGAGACCCTCCTTCAGACTGGAGAGAGGGGAGAGATTTAAGAGGGACCTCAGGGGTACCCTTTTCATTCGTCGCCCATCCTTCTCTCCTGAGATACTCACCTGCCCCGCTGAGTTACCCCAGCTTTTTGTGTTTATCTCCTGAGCTGTAGTATCTTAACAACAAGCAGATACTTTACTTTCCAACTCTCTTTGGTTCCAGAACAAACTATGGTTTTATTATTATGGTTATGTTTACCATAATGACTACCTAGCATTACTGCTATTAATTTTATTGGATTATTGATTATTATATCTGTATCTGTATTGTTGCATTAACGCGCCTGTAAAGCTGCTGCAAGTAAGAATCGCATCGTTCCGTGGCCGGCACATATGACAATCAAACACTCTTGACTCTTGGCTGTAAGAAGACAAGGATATAGGGAAGATAGGCGATGTTATGTATTGGTTTAACCCGTGTATACTATCCGATACCATTATCAGACAATAGACAATAGGTGCAGGAGTAGGCCATTCGGCCCTTCGAGCCAGCACCGCCATTCAATGTGATCATGGCTGATCATCCCCAATCAGTACCCCGTTCCTGCCTTCTCCCCATATCCCCTGACTCCGCTATCTTTAAGAGCCCTATCTAGCTCTCTCTTGAAAGTGTCCAGAGAACCTGCCTCCACCGCCCTCTGAGGCAGAGAATTCCACAGACTCACAACTCTCTGTGAGAAAAAGTGTTTCCTCGTCTCCGTTCTAAATGGCTTATTCCTTATTCTTAAACTGTGGCCCCTAGTTCTGGACTCAGCAGATGGAATGTAAGAAACCTAGAAGAATCGGGTTGATTGAAATTTACACCCATCATCTTTTGTCAACAGAACATATACACATAAAGCTGGAGTAACTCAGCGGGTCTGGCAGCATCTGTGGAGAACATGGATATGTGACGTTTCACAGAGTGCTGGAGTAACTCAGCGGGCCAGGCAGCATCTCTGAAGAACATGGATAGGTGACGTTTCGGGTCGAGCGGTTCTCCAGGATTGCTGTCTGGCCCGATGAGTTACTCCAGCATTTTGTGTCTATCTTCGGTTTAAATCAGCATCTGCAGTTCCTTCCTACACAACTTTTATTAACGTTTTAGCGAACGAGCCATAAATAGAATGACTACTGGTTAACTACGCTGGGAATGAATAGAACGGGTTCTTCCTGGCATATTGGCGGGTAATTTGCAAATGAATCATAACTATTTTTTAATCTTTAAGTGCATTGGACATAGGAGTAGGCCTTTCGGCCCTTCGTGCTCATTCTGTCATTCATTGTGATCTCGGTTATGATACTTTGGACACAACGCGCTGGAGTAACTCAGCGGGTCAGGGAGCTTTTGTCTGACGCTGTCTGACCCGCTGGGTTACTCCAGCACTTTGTGTCCTTTTGTGGAAGGCAGCATCTGCACTTCCTTGTTGATATTCTACCTCAACGCCACTTCTCTGTGCATTCCCGCATCTTTACAGCCTGTTTAATACCATTCGGGTTTGGACTTTATTGAAGTTAAAAGGCCGAGCCTCTTCCCTAAAGCCACGACGGTCAGCTGATGTAGAACCGTGGAACCACAGATGCTGGTTTATACCAAAGATAGACACAGAGTGTTGCAGTAACTCGGCGGCTCAGGCAGCTTCTCTGGAGGGCGGACAGGTGGCATTTCTGTGTCGGGACCCTTCTTCCGACCTGAAACCCTTGTCACCCATCCTTTTTCACCATGGTTAGCTGGTTAGTTGATGGCTGGTTAGTAGTTTGACGATGCCAGCTGACTGTTTCCTTCCTCAAGGTATCTTTAACTCGAAGGATCTACCTCGTTAACGAATGTCCAAACCGAAGGCAGATTCCATTGATTCAACAACAAATACAACTGCACAAATCGATTAAACTCGAATAAGAGTGCTTTTAACTGGTCATGCATGTGGCCCTGGCGCCTGACGTCGGAGTGTACTCAGAATGGCTTTGCGATTTCGCCCCGCATTTAATTGTCGTTTTAACTCCAAATAATGTTCAAACTTTCTGCTAAGGTAAGGATTCTCTGCAACATATTGCCGATAGAGCATCTTCTAAGGGCACAGGGCAAGCCCATTCCATTAATTGACAAGAGAATCTTCATTGCTGCCACTAATAATTAACCGTTTCCACTAATCCAGTAACGTGGGCTTCTTCAACTGAAATTAACTTTGTTCTCGGGCACCGTTTATTGTCCTGCTTTCATGTTAATCTCTGCAGTTACACGAGGGCGGCAATAAAGCATTAGAAATAACTGGATAATGGCATTTTGGTTTAACTTTACTCTCAAAATAAATCATTGATGCCAATCCCAAGGTAAGAATCTTCCGATGGAATTTAACTGCCACCCGGCATTCTCTTGGCCAAAGCTATAGAACAGTAACAGCACTAGAAACATAGAAACATAGGTGCAGGAGCAGGACATTCGGCCCTTCGAGACAGCACCGCCATTCAATATGATCATAGCTGATAATCTAAAATCAGTACTCCGTTCATGCTTTCTCCCCATATCTCCTGATTCCGTTAGCCCGAAGAGCTAAATCTAACTCTTTCTTGAAAGCATCCAGTGAATTGGCCTCCACTGCCTTCTGTGGCAGAGAATTCCACAGATTCGCATTTCTCTGGCTGAAGAAGTTTTTCCTCATCTCAGTCCTAAATGGGCTACCCCTTATACAACGCCTGTGCCGAACATGATGCCAAGACCAACTCTAATCTGCCTGCATATAATTCACATTCCTTCATTCCCTGCATATCCATGTGCCTATCTCAAAGTCTCCTAAACGCCACTATCGTATCTGCCTGCCTCCACCACCACCCCTGGCAGCGCGTTCCAGATACCCACCGGTCTCTGTGTAAAAAAAACTTGCCCCACCTGTAAATGTTGCCCCTCTCACCTTAAAGCTATGCCCTCTAGTCTTTGATATTCCCATCCAGGGAAGTAGGTTCTGACTGCCTACGCTATCCGCGCCTCTCATAATTTTATATATATCCATCAGGTCTTCCCGTAATCTCCGGCGTTCCAGAGAAAACAACCCAAGTATCATTTTGTCCACCTCCTATCCTCTAACTTCAAAATGACTGTTTAATGCAGTTTGTTGTAAAGGAAGGGTGACAGTCAGCAAACAATATATATTGATATATATACAGTATGAACATTGATTTCTCTCACTTCAAGTAACGCTTGCATTCCCTCTCTCAATCCCTTCCCCACCCAAGTCGTACCAGCTTCAAAGTCGCTTTGAAAATGTCTCTTTTAAGGGGCCTTCTCTCCTATTTCTACTTTCCACTTTTTCTTTTTTTTATATACACACTTCACGTTTTTCTATTCTCTACCATCTATTTTTCCTCTTTTCCCCCTTTCTATTGTTTTCTTTTTCTTGTCTTGCTTACTTCCTTCTCAAAACATAAAACTAGAGGTTGTACATAGAATGGATTACGGTATGACATAGTTGGCACCTAAAATTAGGTTCCACTGTACTGTTTTGTACTGTATTAACTTCTAATAAAATAAACAAAAACAAACAACAACAAAAAGTAACGCTTGCATTCCTTCTCTCAATCCCTTCCCCACCCAAGTCGTACCAGCTTCAAAGTCGTCTTGTTAAGTCTCATTGTCTTTTACTCGTTTTTATCTAGGCCACAGCTAACAATGGCCGCATTTCTTTATAATTGTTACTTTTCTTGCATGTCTTTCATTCATTTGTTCAATATCTCTCTATATCACCGTCTATATCTCTCGTTTCCCTTTCTCCTGACTCTTATTTATGTGTGTGTATATATATATCTATGGTATATGGACACACTGATCTGACCTATATTTATACCTACAATATTCTGTTGTGCTGCAGCAAGCAAGAATTTCATTGTCCTATCTGTGACACATGACAATAAACTCTCTTGACTTGACTTGACTCAGTCTGAAGAAGGGTCTCGACCCGAAACGTCACCTATTTTTTTTCCTCCAGAGATGCTGTCTGACCCGCTGAATTACTCAAGCTTTTTGTGTTTATCTTCGGTTTAAACCAGCATCTGCAGTTCCTTCCTACACGTGATAAAGACCCATGTGGGCCATTCACAATGCCTTGGCTAACTTTTTATTAAAACTCAAGTGAGTTTATTCATGTGTCCCTGATAGGACAATGACATTCTTGCTTTGCTTCAGCACAACAGAACATAGTAGGTATTAACTACACAACAAATCAGTGTGTCCATATACCGTAATATAAATATATACACACATGAATAAATAAACTGATAAAGTGCAAATAACAGATAATGGGCTATTAATGTTCATAGTTTTGTCCGAGTCAAGTTTAATAGCCTGATGGCTATTAGTTATTCCTAGTGGCTATTCCTGAACCTGGTCGTTGCAGTCTTCAGGCTCCTGTACCTTCTACCTGAAGGTAGCAGGGGAGATGAGTGTGTGGCCAGGATGGTGTAGGTTCTTGATGATACTGCCAGCCTTTTTGAGGCAACGACTGCGATAGATCCCCTCGATGGAAGGGAGGTCAGAGCCGATGATGGACTGGGCAGTGTTTACTACTTTTTGTAGTAAACTCCGCCGGTAACCTAATGATGTGCAAGAACCGCGGTTCCAAACCAGAGCGGGACAAGACGTATACTGATAACGCCAGTTCCAAGATCCATCACACAGTTCGGCCACCCGCTCTGATGGTAGCTTTTCGCTAGTTTATTTTGGAATGCCGTTTTTGCATCTCGATTCGTTTCCATCGTTTTATAATATAATTGGTTGGTTGCTTTATCTCGAATTTACACATGGACAAATGAATGAGAATAAGGCAGACGGTAATGGTGCTAGTCAGTAGTTTGGAGGATGTATCTTTGACACTGAAGATAGGCACAAAAATCTGGTGTAACTCAGCGGGTCAGACAGTATCTCTGGAGAGAAGGAATAGGTGACGTTTCGGGTCGAGACCCATCTTCAGACTGAGAGTGAGAATCTTAAACGCTGTCCATTGCCTACACATTGATCCAGACACATCCGTGCATCGTTTGTGCATGTGTTGGGCAGAGTTGCAAACGCAAGTTCCACCTCTTTGGCATTTGCTTTTTCATTACAATGTTAAACCTCTTTGGGCGCGATCCCTGGGCCGGCCCTTCCCGCGGCAGCGCTGGGATTATCCGCTCCATCACTAGCTTCATAAAGAAACACAGCTGGCCACATTTGCTCAGCCCGACTCTCGCTGTGAAACGGCGGGCAAGAATTTCATCAAGTCGGCAACCATAAAACGAAAGGGCAACAAAAGAAAGCAAAGATTCATCAACGTTTCTGAACTGTTTTTAAAGCAAGTTCCGAGGGGCGTTGGGAGGTAGGGGCGCGGGGGGCTGGGCGTGGGGTCGGGTCGGGCCGGGCCGGGCGGGCGATGGGGAGGGAGGGAGGGAGGGGGGAGGTTAGCTGTGTGACGGGGAGGTGTCAGGAAGCTCATTGTATATGCTGATCCGGCCCTCGTGCTGTCTGCAGCGCCAGGACTTGACCCCGGTGCTGCGCTGTACCAACACCGAGCCGCCCCGAACATGCATAGCACACACCCAACTGGGAGAGGTACATCAGACCCGAACATGCATAGCACACACGCCACTGGAAGATGTACATCAGCGGTCCTGAACATCGGGCCGCCCGTAGCGGCAACTGCGGAGGGCACGGGGAGGCCCTGACCACGGGGAACAATGGAGGAAGAGACTGACTTTGGTGCCTTCCCACACAGTGGGAAACTTTGATTGTGCTGTGTGGGGATGTTTTATGTCAAACTCTATAGTGTGTTGTGTCCCTTATTTTCGATTTAAATCTTTTTATTTGAATTTCACAGCAATTTGCATACATACAATGATAACAGACAGTGACAGTCAAGGCATAATTGTGCAACAGTATGTAAGCGACCCTCAAAGCCCTTACCCTTACCCACCTTCAACCCACCCGAATCAGGTCGGAACCAAACGGGGACAAACAACACTCACATACACACACATCCACACAAATATGGTAAGATAAACGAAACAAAAAGTACTAAAAAAAAAAATAATAAAAAAAAGGGGGTCACTAATAACAGTAAATAAGTAAGTAATTAAATAAATAAGTGTGGGGAGGGGTGGGGGGGGGGGGGTTAAGGGGAGATCAGCTGCAGTAGAGCAGAACAATGGTGGAGAGCACTCAGTCCTCTTCCGAGTCCGGGGACAAGTTGAGAGAGTTAACAAGTTCCAAGAAAGGGTTCCATGTATCTAGGAATGTCTTGGTAGAGCCTTTGAGAGAGAACCTAAGTTTTTCAAGCTTTAAATTGTAAAGCACCTCCTTAATTGTGTCCCTTATTTTTATTGTATGGCTGTATGGGAATTTCATTTCACTGTGCCATCTGGCACACGTGACGAATAAATGTATCTTGTATCTTGTACATCAGACCCGAACATGCATAGCACACACGCCACTGGGAAATGTACATCAGACCCGAACATGCATAGCACACATGTGGAGCAGAGACACTCGCCCCATTGAGAGAGGGACAGCAGAGTCGAACATGCATACACCCCACTGAGAGAGGTAGTGTAGACCCAAGCACTCAGTCCACAACCACAAGGAGAGGTGTAGCAGATCCAAGACACACAGCACACACCCCACTGCGAGAGGTACAACAGCCCCAAGTTGTTTAATATTCAATATATTTGGTATATAATATTAGTTTTACTTTGTACTATGGTGGTGGGGTTGTTGGTATTGTTTTGTATTGTACATATTCTTCTTCTAATAATTTATTACATTTATTGTTGGAGAATAAAAAAATACATAAACCACACAGCGCAGTGCGAGAGGAGCTGACAGTTGAATCTTGTATTCAGCATTATTGCCAATAATGTGTCCTCCTGACCTATTCGACACTTAAAGCAGAGTTTTCTGTAAATTCGCTTTGTACTTACAGAATGGCCAGACATACAGGAGGAGACACAAGCCACACAACACACAGCTCAATGTGAGAGGTATAGGAGACACAAGCCACACGGCCCCTGGGAGCAGCCAGTCAACATTGCAATGGGCCGACTAACCAACGCCAACAAACAGCCTTCATAAACCCGCACAGTACCTCCGGCTCAAACACCATCAAATGCTTAGAATTCAGAAAACAATAGACTGATCACATTTACTCTGGGGAAACCAGGTAAATAAAACCCGGGCAAATGTCCTGGAAAACGAGATATACCCAGAGAGTGAGAGGGAGAATATATGAATATTTTATTTAATAACATTCTTAATGTATAATTAGAATTCCAGTTTGGATTTCAAAACGGATTGAAGAAGGTTGCTTTAGTAAATGTCAGTGAATTAAACTAAGCTAAACTGGTAAACTAAACGGAATAAACTAAACTAAACGAAACTGAAGTGAACTAAATTAAACTGAGCTAAACTAACATGAACCAAACTAATCTGAAGTAAATTAACATGAACTAAACTGTAATGAACTCAATTGAATTGAATGGAACTAAACTAAACTGAACTGAATTGAAGTGAACTGGACTAGACCAGACTAGACTAGAGTAGAGTAGAGTTGGCGAGACTAGACTGAAGTGTGAAGGGTTATGCGGGCGGCCGGAGCGGCCACCGCCTGACACACATACACACACACGCATGAGCTACTGATAACGGTTTAGCAGGGAGCGTAGACGCTGGGCGGTTGCTCAGACAGCTCTGTGATATCCTGCATCGGGGCCCCAGCCCGCAGCGCCCTCAGCAACCAGCGGGTTGCCTGCAAACGCAGAGTGCCCCCTCT
Source organism: Amblyraja radiata (assembly GCF_010909765.2). Taxonomy (NCBI): domain Eukaryota; kingdom Metazoa; phylum Chordata; class Chondrichthyes; order Rajiformes; family Rajidae; genus Amblyraja; species Amblyraja radiata. The sequence goes on along the minus strand of NC_045962.1, from coordinate 9,314,145 downwards.
CGAACACGCCTTTTCCCAGCTAGCATCAGGGGGAAAGAGGACAGTCGCGCTGTATGTACATCAAGCAGGTTGTCGAGTCTTACAAAGGGAGCCGGGGCCACGGCGGAGGGAGAACCCGGGTCAGTGCTAAACATGGGCGGCCCCACACCCTCGCTCTTGCTGCTGGTAACTTTGCTCCGAGTACAATGCAGCTCAAAAGGTAAGATGCAGGGGGCTACAACTGCCTGTGATCCCAGGGGGGAAAGACTGCTAGATTATCCTGTCCACTCGAAGTCCACGGACTATGTGAATCCGTGCCATTTACACTCCATATATTCACCGTGCTTTTGGGGGAAGACATCGCACGGAAACTGAAGCTGTGCCTTTCAGTTAAGGATGTTTTCCTTTAATTTGGAAGAGTTTTAAGAAGGTATTTGATTAATAAGGGTGTCAGGGGTTATGGGGAGAAGGGAGGAGAATGGGATTGGGAGGGAGAGTTAGATCAGCTACGATTGAATGGCAGAGTAGACTTGATGGGCCGAATGCTCCGATGACTTACGAATGTATTAACTTTAGTCAGTGATTTTAAAATATCTATACAAGTAGAAAGCGGGTACATTATCTACACCCCTTTAGGTGTAAATCTCCCATCTCTCGCAATTGAATCTCCTTGTGATTTGACATCTGCCCGCACGGCGAACCCGTTAACTGGGACACAGCGGATAATGGGACGAAGTAATCTCAGATAGAAACGGTTTATGGGGACGGGGGACTGACTGTGTGTCTGAATGCCCGCTACCCACCGCGACTCCCAATTCCCCTCCTGGATGTCTGGCTATTCTGTAAGTAAGAGAGCACATGTCGTACTTTCTCCTTTCCACAGTTTGGTCCATGCGTCAACTGAGAGGTTTGACTCCGTCTGCCCACGGTGTGTGACTGGGTAAAGCGACCCCCCTCCCCATCTCCTCCTCTGCAACAAAGCCCCAATCGGCCGCACATTGTAAATTCTTCTAGGGGATCTTTGAGAGAGTTGTCGAGTTGCTAGGGGAACGCGGGTGGGCATGTGACCAGCAGACTGCCAGAATCTGCTCATTCCTCTTGTGCTTTGAATCGGCTTTCTCAGATTCCTTCCTTGTCTCTCCCGTGCAGTCCCGAAGCACTCATCTCCCCCCCTCCCCACTACCCCCACTACAGCCGCCGTGAGCTCCAGTGAGACTACTTGCCGGCTCTTTGTTGCCCAGGGGAGGTGTGATAAGTGGTCGGCAACAGCGCCTTGGGAGAGCGCTCCTGCCATTACTGTGCGGAGTTTAAAACGCTGCACTGTAATCTCTCTTCTCACTGTAATCTCCTTAGAGAGCAACGCGAGGAACCGGTGACCCCGCTCCAAGCTCGGAAAGCAGAAACGCCGTCTCGGAATAACACTCTCCCAAAATCACTCGCGCATTATTCCCCCGTATTCACACGCAGAATCTGTAACTAAATCTTAAACTTGCGTTCAACGGACGGACCACCGTTATGATTCCAGCGGATGGTTGACAAAACTGCCAGTTCCAAAATACCAGTTGACAAAATACCAGTTCCAGGGTTTGTTTTCTGCTTAGGAAGGAGCCTCTAATCTCTAATTGGAGTGATTATTTGGTGTCCCATGGATTTTAAATGAATAGGTCTTAAAGCATATGTTAGGGGGAAAAAACGATGAAAAAAAACTTCATTGTGTGAGTTAGTCCTGTTATTAAACTTGGCATTTTAATGATGATATGGAATTATGCCATGTAAATAGATAGGGTCCTGTATTGCATATATCACATGCACTTTTTACATCTAGATCTGCTGGCTAACATAAGCCTGATGGGTGAATTGGCCTCTAATGATTTTCTGAATGATGTCGGAGTCACCACGTACATGACTGTGTTAAGTTTCATAGCCCAGTGTACGGCGGTCACATTGACGGCGGTCACACTTCCAACTGGGCTTCTTGAAACCTGCACCTTTTTCAGACTATTCAAACGAGGAGCCCATATTACAGACACTGATACTTATACCCAAACAAGTAACGGGACCAGAAATGTATATTTATCCAACTAAGGCTAATAAATGCCACGTAAACGTATATGTACAAAAAAACATCAGCGTTTTTCAGTGATAGACACAAAATGTTGGAGTTACTCAGCGGGTCAGGCAGCATCTCTGGAGAACAGGAATAGGTGGAGCTTCGGATCAGAACACTTCTTCGGGTTCCGACCCGTAATACCATCCATTCCTCTCCACATATGCTACCTGATCCGCTGAGTTACTCCAGCACATCGTGTCTATCCTCGCCATAAACCATCACATGCAGTTCCTCCTTACACAGCTTTTTCAATGTTTTGGCTCAGGAAGAAGGGTGTCTGAAGAAGGGTGTGCGAAGGAACTGCAGATTCTGGTTTAAACCGAAGATATACACAAATGCTGGAGTAACTCAGCGGGTCAGGCAGCATCTCTGGAGAGAAGAAATGGGTGACGTTTCGGAGCGAGACTGAAGAAGGGTCTAGACCCGAAACGTCACCCATTCCTTCTCTCCACAGGGGCTGCCTGTCCCGCTGAGTTACTCAAGCATTTAGTGTCTATCATTGGTCTGAAGAAGGGCCCTGACCCAAAATGTTTATGAACCTGTCCAAGCATCTTATTGGTATGGTACCTGGTGTCGGAGGTTATGGGGAGAAGGCAGGAGAATGTGGTTAGGAGGGGGAGATAGATCAGCCATGATTGAATAGAAGAGAAGACGATGGGCCGAATGGCCTAATTCTGCTCCTATGATCTTATGATCAACCACTTTCTCTGGCAGTTTGTTCCATATACCCGCCATCTTCTGTGCACAAAACCTGCGCCAAATATCTTTAAATATTTCCCCATTCACCTTAAATCTCTATCCTCTAATTTTAAACTCCACCACCCTGTGAAAAAGATTGTGACTATCTACCCTATTTACATACCTCATAGTTTTATAAAGGCCAAATCTCACCCCTCAGTCTCCTGCACTCCAGTGATTGTTTAGGAAGGTCAATGGTTCAATACCTTTATTTGTCACTAGACCAAGTGGGACCCGTTGGGTCCCTGTCAGACGGGAGGCCTGGTCCCCCAATGCAACCCGTTCCCCAACGCAATATTGCACCACTAACCCGTAGCCCCCACGGGAGGCGTGGTCCCCCAACTCAACCTGTTGCCGAACGTAAGATTCCAGCACTCCCCTGCCTCCCCCAGCACTGGACTTAAAAAAAAATCCAATTGCACTTCTCCTGCCTGCCGATTGCAATAGCAATTCACCCTCCCCCTCCTGTTGAAGCACCTGCTGCCAGGAGCTGGAGGAAGTGTTGTATGATGGCAACATTGTTGCAAAAGTCGGGTGGAGGACTGTGATATCCCATTCAGGTGAAAAGTTGGTGGAAGCACAGAGTGTTCCTGTATTGCAACTTTGTATCGAAGTCTGTTGAAAGCTGGTGCAGCAAGGCTTTTAACAGTAAAAATCTTGTTAGTTGGCTTTTTTAAACCTTGAAATATCAATAACGTGAAATATAACATAAAATCTGAAGGAAACTTGATTAGAAAAGCTGAGTAAGATTCTGCAAAGAATTTTGCGCTACTGTGTACCATTTTGGCATAGGAGCTCCTTGAGATCACAGACAGACAGACAAACAAGTCAAGACTTTTAATAGCATACTAGACCAAGTGCAGTTGGGTCTGCTCCCCCAATGCAGCCGTTCCCTACCCGTAGCCCCCACGGGAGAGGTGGTCCTCCAACTCAAGCGGCTCAGGAATCAGCAGTGCGGCTGTTTTTAAATGGCGTCTTTGAGGCGAGATGCGGGCGCCAGCAGCCGTTATGGTCGCTGGCCAGCAGGAGGCGACAAAATGAGTGAGTGGGGGTGGGGGGGTTGGGGGGGGGGGGGTGGGGGGCAGAAGGATTTTATTAAAAATGTGTACATAAACACGACAAAATTTAATGAGGAGTGGATACTTGGAATGAAAAGTGAAATCTCTATCGAAATGGAAAAAAATCAGGGCGTTTGTGGGTCGGGTGTCGGCGTAGCAACGAATCAAAGGCTGGCAGCCACAAGTCAGAAACACACACAGCCAGACACACACAGAGTTTTAATATTATATAGATGGATAGATAGATATGTATGTGGGTACAGTGAATTCCACTTTTTGTATACAGTTCAGAACTGGCATCAATAGACATAAGTCGTCAAAGGTTACGGGGAGAAGGCAGGAGAACGTGATTGAGAAGGAAGAATAAAAGCAAGCAAGCTATATATCCTCTTCATTACTTTATCCACCTGCATCATCATTTTAAGGGAGCTGCGAACTTGTGCACCACGGTTCCTCTGTTTTATCTTGTGTTTTACATTACTAGCATCTACAATTTTTTGATTTTCCAAAACTCTCGGAATCTGAAATAAAAAGCGATGATGCCGAAAGCCTATACGTGATTACAATCAAGCAGTCCACAGTGTACAGGTACAGGATAAAGGGAATAACGTTTAGTGAGAGTAAGAAATGCTGCTGTCGACATAAAGATTTAAAAGAGTGGAGCGAATGAATGAATGTAAAGAATGATTACAGATCCACAGTTTAGTTTAGTTTATTGTCACGTGTACTGAGGTATTACAAAATGTGCAGTAGGTCAAAGATAGACCCAAAATGCTGGAGTAACTCAGCGGCTCAGGAAGCATCTTTGGAAGGAAGGAATGGGTGACGATTTGGTTCAAAATTCATCTAAAGACTCTCTAAAGAAGTTCTCGACCCAGAACATCACCCATTCCTTCTCTCCAGAGAAGCTGCCTGTCCCGCTGAGTTACTCTAGCATTTTGTGTCTATCTTCGGCGTAAACCAGCATCTGCAGTTCCTTCCTGCACAAGTCCTTCCTCAGTCTCAATCTATCCCACGTCGGAAGGGGGAGTTGGTGTACAGTTTGATAGCCATAAGGGAAAAGGATCTCCTGTGGCTTTCTGTACTGCAACTTGATGCAACCAGTCTGTTGCTGAAGGTACATCTCAGGTCTGAAGAAGGGTCTTGACCCAAAACGTCACCCATTCCTTCTCTCCAGAGATGCTGCCTGGCCTGCTGAGTTACTCCAGCATTTTGTGCCTACCTCAGGTTGACCAGTGTGTCATGGAGGGGGTGAGCTGTATTGTCTAAGATACTCCGCAGTTTGAAGAGCATCCTCCACTCCAAGACCACCTCCCATGAATCCAACCCCGATTCTGCCCCCAGGAGTATCCCGACAGGATCCACAGATCCCTGGATGGCTTAATGCTGGGAACAGTGTTGGATGGGGAACGTGTGATCCGAGCTTTTACAGAGCTGCGAACTTCGTTTTCCTGACCCAAAACGTCCATGTTGTCCAAAGATGCTGCCTGTCCTGCTGAGTTACTCCAGCATTTTGAGTCTATCTTCACCCTAGTGATTGTCAGCATTCGGTCCAGATTTCTCTCCAGAGTCATAGATTCATACAGTGTGGAAACAGGCCCTTCAGCCCAACTCGCCCACACTGTACAACAATGTCCCAGCTACACTAGTCCCACTATCTGCGCTTGGTCCATAACCCTCCACACTTGTCCTATCCATGTACCTGTTCACGTTGGCAGTTCTCCAGTCAAGGTCCTGATGTTTGGGTGCAGTCTGGGGAGCTTGGAACTTTCCAAGTGTTTTACTCTTTTCTAGGAAGCTGGCACCAGTGCTGGGAGAGGGAAAGGGGATTTCCCCGGTTGAATTTAGCTCTTCAAATTCCCAGCACATTAGTGTGCCAAACCAGTTCTCCATCTGCTCCCTACCTCCACCCTGCCACCATTGTAACCGGTCCTTGTGCTGGAAGAGAGAATGGAAAAGCTCACTGGGATCACCGGGAAGCTCTGGATCACTGCCGGGCAACCATCAGGAGGTTTGGGGCTCAATGATCATACGGAGCAGGAGGGGGGAAGATCTACAAAGCTGCCAGCTGATGTCCGACTGTCGACATCAAACACCACCACCAGAGCAAGCCCTGACATATGATCCATTTCCTGGTATTAAATGCGTCTGACATTTCCAAGTCTTGGGGAAGGCTGAGGCAGCGGAGAGGGACATGGAGGTCAGACACAACCATTTCTGACTTTCAACCCGTCTCTTATCATTCTGGGGATGGAACCCCAAGATTTCCTCCAATATCAGCTTGTGTCGTGCTGGGAACCTTGAAGTATAAAGGGCCTGTCCCACTTGCCGATTTTTTTCAGCGACTGCCGGCGTCATATCAGTGTCGCCAAAAGATTTTGATCGTTTCAAAATCCAGCGGTGACAAAAAAAATGTTGCGACACTTGAAAAAACACCGCATGTCAAATGTCATCACGCCGTGTCACCGCCGCGGCACGCTGCATCACGCTGCAACATTTTCGGTGACCTGATACATCAGTCAGAAAATCACCAAGTGGGCCAGTCAGAGTAGAGCTTTATTTGGAAAGGTCTTTGCCCACACTGGCCACACTGGCCCAGCTACACTAGTCCCACCTACTACCCTTTGGTTCATATCCCTCCAAACCTGTCCTATCCATGTACCTGCCTAACTGTTTCTTAAACGTTGAGATAGTCCCTGCCTCAACCACCTCTTCAGGCAGCTCGTCCTATGCACTCGCCACCCTTTGTGTGAATAAGTTACCCCTTGAACAGGAATTCTTCAATAAGGACATGGTGTCATTGGGCTAGAATGATCAAGCCGTACGGTGTGAAGGCTCTCTTCTCCATCCTGCCTCCATGCTTTATGACTCTAAGTGTAGGCATCATAAATCTGAAATGTAACCATGAAGGGAAGAGAGCAGTGAGCAGATGAGGCAGCATCCGTAGAAAGAGAGACAGAGGGAATGTTTCAGTTTAAAGTAAAGACGTGTCTCGACACGAAACGTCACCCCTTCCTTCTCTCCAGAGATGCTGCCAGTCCCGCTGAGTTACTCCAGCTCTTTGTGTCCATCTTCAACAAAACTCTTGTTCCACATTTTCTGTCTTTATTTCATTGTATCTTAACCTCTTTAGTTTCTTAATCTACTTTTAGTATATTTCTTACAAAGGTTTGCATGGTAGATCCACCCAGATTTGGTTGGGTCAGTGGCGAACAGCAGCTGTAGGAATGAGCAGTGATGAGGATAGGAATGCATCAATGTTCAAAGTGAAGGTGATTAATCAATAAAAAAAGGGGAAAATTTGCACATAGAGTCATCCAGCATGAACATCTCCGCTCAGTCTGCCTGCACCTACCTGACCTCCCGGTTGCTGGACACTTTAACTCCCCCTCCCATTCCCACACTGACCTTTCTGTCCTGGGCCTCCTCCATTGTCAGAGTGAGGCCCAGCGCAAATTGGAGGAACAGCAGCTCATGTTTCGTTTGGGCAGCACACCCCAACAATATGAACATTGATTTCTCTAACTTCAAGTAACCCTTGCTTTCCCTCTCTCATCTCCTCCCCTTCCCAGTTCTCCGACCAGTCTTACTGTCTCCAGCTACATTTTATCTCTGTTTGCTTTGTTGTTGCCTTCTCCCAGCTAACAATGATCTATTCTACATGTTCCTTGATCTCCATTCCCTTTGCCCTTTTTCCACACCTTCACACTTCATTATCTATCTATCTCCCTCCCCCCCTAACGTCAGTCTGAAGAAGGGTCTCGACCCAAAACGTCACCCATTCCTTCTCTCCAGAGATGCTGCCTGTCCCGCTGAGTTACTCCAGCATGTTATGGCTATCTAAGGAAACAGGCCCTTTGGCCCAACAGCCCCATGCTAACCATCAAGGGCCTGTCCCTCGAGCATGCGACTGCATGCGGCAAGCGCGACCAAGCTGGAAGTGGGGGCCGCGTGGGGGTCGCGCGGAGGTCGAGTGATCCCCTTACAGGGCCGGTCCCACCAGCATGCGACTGCATGCGGCGAGCTCGATCAAACCGGAAGCGGGGGCCGTGCGGGGTCGAGTGAGTGACGTGAAGTTCGAGCGAAGTCTGCGGGAAGTTCGCACGTGACGTACGGCATCAAGACGCTGCGTCTGACGTCGAGACGCTGTGTATGCCCGTCGAGGCGGTGCGTATGGCGTTGAGGCGGCTGCGGGCCTGAATTGGAATAGGACAATTTACAGCCGCCAACCAACTTACTGACAAGCATATTTATGGGATTCGGGGAAAAATGGGAGAGGCAGAGGTTTGAATGAGGAGCACGAGTGATGATGGGGAACTTGTACTGATGGAAGTTGATAACATGGTCGAAGTGAAGATGTGATGGTGGTAAAATTTGATGCAACCTGTGGGAAGACACTGAGATGTGAGAGTAGAAGAGGTGGTTTGGAGATGAGAGTCGTTGATGGCGATGAGGGATTTTTTATCACATTTCTCCAAGGAATCTACAGCAGTCTTCGTTCTTCCTTGGGTCTCTCTTCATGTCTGTCACATCCAGTTGCCCTCTTCCTTGATGTGTTTCCATCCCCTGACCTCTCTCCTACCCTATCAATTGAGTATAGGAGCAAAGAGGTCCTTCTGCAGTTGTACAGGGCCCTAGTGAGACCACACCTGGAGTATTGTGTGTAGTTTTGGTCTCCAAATTTGAGGAAGGACATTCTTGCTATTGAGTGAGTGCAGCATAGGTTCACAAGGTTATTTCCCGGGATGGCGGGATTGTCATATGCTGAGAGAATGGAGCAGCTGGGCTTGTATACGCTGGAATTTAGAAGGATGAGAGGAGATCTTATTGAAACATATAAGATTATTAAGGGTTTGGACACACTAGAGGCAGGAAACATGTTCCCGATGTTGGGGGAATAGGAGCAAAATCTTCTGGCTTTGCTGTGAAAATAAAGCAAGTGGATTATGGATAGAGGGAAGAGCAACTCCAGCCACAGAAGATGCTGGAACCTTGACTGCAAGGGCCAGGAAGCGAGCGGGCAAGATCATCTCTGACCCCTCTCACCCTGGCCTCACTCTTTGAATCACTTCCCTCTGGAAGGTGACTCCGGACTGTCAAAGCTGCCACAGCCAGACATAAAAACTGTTTTTATCCACGAGTAGTTGCTCTACTCAACAGCCAAAAATCTGTAGCATCCCTTTGATCTGGTATTTTGTTGGTTCACATGCTTGATCAATGGTGTTTTATCACTAATGTTTTATTATTATTAATGTTTAGTGTTTTCTGAGTCATTTGTAACTGTCACTGTATGTCATGTTGTTACTTGTGGGCGGAGCACCAAGGCAAATTCCTTGTATGTGAATACTTGGCCAATAAACTTACATACTTACTTACTTACTTACTTACTTACTTACTTACTTACTTACTTACTTACTTACTTACTTACTTACTTACTTACTTAGTTACGCACTTACGCACTTACTTACGCACTTACTTACGCACTTACTTACGCACTTATTTACTTACGCACTTACTTACTTACGCACTTACTTACTTACGCAACAAGGTGCTGGAGGAACTGAGCGGGTCAGGCAGCATCTATGGAGGGAGTGGACAGGTGATGTTTCGGGTCAGGGCCCTTCTTTAGACATGGCACAATTGGCCGACAGGGTTTGGGAACATATAAGAACACGGAAAACAGAAAGTGCAGTCAGTGTGGAGTAGATGAATGGGACAGATAGCTTGTCTACGGAGATCCTAACTCAGCTGACTGAAGTACGGCATTACCATTATGACACTCACATGTGTAACATTCTAAGCCATGTAGCTTTTTTAACATGATACCGTTGATTGTTCAAATTACTAAGTATAATTACTCTGCAATTATTTACTAGTAAATAAAAACACTTTAATGGAAATTCCCCATGGAAATTACCCCATGGAGCTAGGGAGAAACTCTGGAATTCCCCATAGCAGACTGCGTCTGTACATTCCCTACACATATGTTTGCCGAACCGTTGGCATTTCCTGCATTTTCTGTTTGATTTCAGATTTCTGCTATCTGCACAAATTCGCATGAAAATACGACATGAAGGTCTTGCTGTGGAGACCAAGACTTTGGGAATTTTTAAGGCAGAGATTGATAGGTTCTTGATTAGGAAGGGAATTAAAGGTTATGGGGAGAAGGTGAATGGGGTTGAGAGGGGAAAAAAGATTAGCCATGACTGAATGGCGGAGTAGACTCGATGAGCTGAATGGCCTAAATCTGCTCCTATGTCTTGTGGTCTTTCAACCAGCGATTGGAAACTTTGAAATTAAATTAACAAAAATCCTCCAACTTCCAATTTATTACTAATAATGTTTACAACCAATGCTAGACACAAAGTGCCGGAGTAACTCAGTGGGACGGGCAGCATCTCTGGAGAAAAAGAATAGATGACATTTTGGGTCAAATCCGAAACGTCACCTATCCATGTTCTCCAGAGATGCTGCCTGGCCCGCTGAGTTAATCCAGCACTTTGTGTCTATCTTCGGTATAAAACAGCATCTGTAGTTCCTTCCAACGCTAAAGGGCTTGTCCCACTTACGCGATTTTTTCGGCGACTGCCGGCACCCATCATAGTCGCAGCAGGTCTCCCAACATTTTCAAAATGTTGAAAATCCAGCGGCGACCAGAAAAAGGTACGACTCTTTGGGCGACTACTCACGACCATACAGGCGTCACCCCCTGACATTGATTGATTATCTAATCTTTTAAACAAATAACAGGGCTGCCAACTCTCACGCATTGAGCGTGAGAATCATGCATTTGGCCAAATTCTCACGTTCTCACGCTGATCACAAATTTCTCACGCTCGGTGGTGAGAAACTCTGTGATCATCGAAAATCTCAAAACTCAAAAAAGCTACAGAGGACCTGAGAGCAAAGGTGGAATACATTAAACAATTATTGGAGTAATGGACACATTACAGGCTAAAGTATGGGAGGCACAGAGGTGTTGCAACACAACATTTCAAGACCGTGGTTCGACCTTGACCTCAGGTACTGCCTGGGTGGAGTTGGCACATTCTTCCAGTGAGTTTCCTCTGGGTGGCTGACATGGGCATTGTGGGCGGAAGGGTCTCTTTCTGCGCTACATCTCTGTATGAGCCTTTCTTTACGTTTTGTCTGTAGATTTGTGGTGCACAACTAAAGCGCTCACTGGTCACTGTTTGGGAGATGCTTGTGTTGCATTTACACATTTGGCCAGCACGGTGGCACAGCAGTAGAGTTGCTTCCTCACAACGCCAGAGACTCCGGTTCGATCCTGACTGCGGGTTCTGTCTATACAAAGTTTGTAAGTTTTGAGTGCCATTTGAGTATAAGAGCAGGGAGGTTCTACTGCAGTTGTACAGGGTCTTGGTGAGACCACACCTGGAGTATTGTGTACAGTTTTGGTCTCCTAATCTGAGGAAAGATACTCTTGCCATACAGAGAAGGTTCACCAGACTGATTCCTGGGATGGCAGGACTTTCATATGAAGAAAGGCTGTATAGACTCGGCTTGTACTCGCTAGAATTTAGAAGATTGAGGGGGGGATCTTATAGAAACTTACAAAATTCTTAAGGGGTTGGACAGGCAGGAAGATTATTCCCGATGTTGGGGAAGTCCAGAACAAGGGGTCACAGTTTAAGGATAAGTCTTTTAGGACCGAGATGAGAAAATCATTTTTTACACAGAGAGTGGTGAATCTGTGGAACTCTCTGCCACAGTAGGTAGTTGAGGCCAGTTCAATGGCTATATTTAAGAGGGAGTTAGATGTGGCCCTTGTGGCTAAAGGGATCAGGGGGTATGGAGAGAAGGCAGGTACAGGATACTGAGTTGGATGATCAACCATGATCATATTGAATGGCTCGAAGGGCTGAATGGCCTACCCCTGCACCTATTTTCTATGTTTCTATGTAAGTTCTCCCTGCGACCACAAGAGTTTTCCCCAGGCGCTCTGGTTTCCTCCTACACTCCAAAGACATACAGTTTTGTGGGTTAATTGGCTTCTGTAAATTGTCCCAATCTGTAGGATAGCACTTGCTAGTGTAAGGGATGATTGTTGGTCGATACGGACTCGGTGGGTTGAAGGGCTGGTTTCCACGCTGTATCACTAAATTTAGCAATTTGCTTTCAGTTGATTTGTGGATCTAGAGTTTTTTGTCAAGACGAGTCCAGTTAAGTGTAAGTAATAGTTGGAAGTTTTTTAGTGTTTGTGTTCCAGTTTTTATATATTTCCACCGTTAATACATTTCCTAAACTTTGAGGGCACTTCCATTGTTTGGTGAGAATTGGAAACACAATGATATTTACTGTGTGGCAGTCAGATTTGATGAGAGTGTTACGGGTAATCGTTGCAAAGGGGAGTTTGTCCATTTTTGGCAAAGGGCGTTATCACACCTGTTTAACATTTATTGCCAATGGTATCAACCAACCTTACTCTTTGGCTTTTACAGAAGGTTCTGGTTTCTCAGTGTGCTGAAGTTTCTCTCTGATTAGCCACCATGGATTCACAACGGGATAAGAAAAAGTGTAGAAACAAAGAACTGCAGATGCTGGTTTACAAAAAAAAAGGACACAGAGTGCTGGAGTAACTCAGCGGGCCAGCAGCATCTCTGGAGAACATGGAGAGGTGACGTTTCAGGTCAGGACCTTGTTGTTGACTGGAGGGAGAGGTGACATTTTGGGTCGGGGCCCTTCCTCAGTCTGAAGACGGGTCCCGACCTGAAACGTCACCTATCCATGTTCTCCAGAGATGCTGCCTGACCCGCTGAGTTACTCCAGCACTCTGTGAAACGTCACCTATCCATGTTCTCCAGAGATGCTGTCTGACCCGCTGAGTTACTCCAGCACTCTGTGAAACGTCACCTATGCATGTTCTCCAGAGACGCTGCCTGACCCGCTGAGTTACTCCAGCACTCTGTGAAACGTCACCCATCCATGTTCTCCAGAGATGCTGCCTGACCCGCTGAGTTACTCCAGCACTCTGTGAAACTTCACCTATCCATGTTCTCCAGAGATGCTGCCTGACCCGCTGAGTTACTCCAGCACTCTGTGAAACTTCACCCATCCATGTTCTCCAGAGATGCTGCCTGACCTGCTGAGTTACTCCAGCACTTTATGTCTATTTTTGGGATAAGAAAAAAACATGGAATCATTTTATGATTGTAAATAACATGGAGACAGAACAAGGGGCAATGCAGCAGATAAACAACATTAACAATGATATTTTGGTCTCATCCGTGTTTAAAATGTGTTTGGAAAATTATATTTGTCCTCTACTAGAGTGCATTGTTCATTACAGGTATGTCCTGCTGAGTTTTTTATTATTCATTCATGGGTATTGTGACCACCTCTGCTTGTCCTTGGAAATGTGGTGTGTAGGAAGGGACTGCAGATGCTGGTTTAAACCGAAGATAGACACACAAAGCTGGCGTAACTCAGCGGGACAGGTAGCATCTCTGGAGAGAAGGAATGGGTGGCATTTCGGGCCGAGATCCTTCTTCAGATGATCTGAAAAAGGGTCTCGAGCCAAAACTTCACTTGTTCCTTCTCTCCAGAGATGCTGGCTCTCCCGCTGAGTTACTCCAGCATTTTGTGTCTATCTTGTAAATGTTGTGGTGGGGAGTGGCATTCTGGATTGGTTGCTGTCAATATGGTCAAGGTACTGCTGTGGTGCTGTTAGGTGTGAAACTCATGGACATTTCCCAGGGATGATGGATGAGCGGGAATATTTTTCCTGTCAGGATGTGTGGCCAGGAGGGAAGCAGGCAGATGAGGATTTGCTGTAACATTCCGGCATTACTCTTGTAGATGGTAGAGGTTGTGTGTTTGGAAGATGCTAACAGAGGCTATATGGTCATAAGGTCATGTGATAGGAGCAGAATTAGGCCATTCAGCCCATCAAGTCTACTCCACCATTCAATCATGGCTGATCTATCTTTCCCTCCTAACCCCATTCTCCTGCCTTCTCCCTAAAACCCCTAACACCCATACTAATTAAGAATCTATCTATCTCTGCCTTAAAAATATCCATTGACTTGGCCTCCACAGCCTTCTGTGGCAAATAATTCTACAGATTCACCACCATCTGACTAAAGAAATTCCTCCTCATCTCCTTCCTAAAGGAATGTCCTTTAATTCTGAGGTCATGACCCCTAGTCCTAGACTCTCCCACTAGTGGAAACATCCTCTCCACATCCACTCTATCCAAGCCTTTCACTATTCGGTACGTTTCAATGAGGTCCCTCCTCATTTTTCTAAACTCCAGCGAGTGGCGGTCCAGTGTTGTCAAATGCTCATCACCCAAAGAGTGCTTTGTGATCGAGAGCAGTGGTTCTTAAACACGGTCCATATACAGCCCTGGTGCCAGGATGATGGCAGGAATGGAGACGTAACGGAATGGAGGAATGGAGTTTCGGAGCAACGAGCTCCTTCTGCAGTTGTACAGGGCCCTGGTGAGACCCCACCTGGAATCTTGTGTGCAGTTTTGGCCTCCTAATTTGAGGAAGGACATTCTTGCTATTGAGCGAGTGCCGCGTAGGTTCACCAGGTTAATTCCTGGGATGGCGAAACTGACATACGATGAAAGAATGGATCGACTGGGCTTATATTCACTGGAATTTAGAAGGATGAGAGGGAATCTTATAGAAACATATAAAATTCTTAATGGATTGGACAGGCTAGATGCAATAAAAATGTTCCCGATGTTGGGAGAGTCCAAAACCAGGGGTCACAACATTAAGAATAAGGGGTAGGCCATTTAGGACTGAGATGTGGAAAAAGCTTTTCACCCAGAGAGTTGTGAATCCGTGGAATTCTCTGCCACAGGAGGCCAATTCGCTGGATGTTTTCTAGAGAGAGTTAGATATAGCTCTTCGGGCTAACGGCATCAAGGGCTTTGGGGGGGGAAGCAGGAACAGCTACTGATTTTGGATGATCGGCCTTTATCATGTTGAATGGTGGTGCTGGCTCGAAGGGCCGAATTTTCTATGCACCTATTTTCTATGTTTCTATATTATGTGGTGTATGGACTGGCAGTGGAGCAGACTGCTGGTGGCTCTGCTGTGCTGTGTTTCCTGAGTTCTGCACACACGCACGCACACACACACAGGCGCACACACACACACACACACACACACACACACACACACACACACACACACACACACACACACACACACACACACACACACACACACACACACACACACACACACACACACACACACACACACACACACACACGTGGAGAGTTTTGCTTCACTTTCCCTCTGAAAACAAAATCTGGCTCCAATCCATGGCCATTAAAGGTAGACACAAGGAATAGGAGATGCTGGAAACGTGCAGAAAAACACAAAGTGCTGGAGTAACTGAATAGGTCAGGAAGCATCTGCATGGATGGTTCTGCAGGAGAATGAGAGATATGGAACAATCGAGTAATTACTTTAAACCTTGCTCCTTTTCAAAAGTACTTAACTTGTCTACAGAGGTTTGCTTGGTTGACCAGGTATTGGTTAAAGGTTAAGGAAAATGTAATGTAAGCAAATTGTAAACTGAGTACATCAGCCAAGTATTTGTTTACACATAAATTACCTTTGGCAATGCCCAGGATGTCTTATGGAATATAACATTTTAATATATAATTTGGGCAGTGAATGAGTAGCAGAGAGGAGGAGAGGCGTGAATGGTTTAACACGCACCCGTGAGTGCCTGAGCTGACTGCTCCTCACGGTGTATACAGAGGCTATGAGGGTAAATAACTGATAGGAGCAGAATTAGACAATTCGGTCCATCAAGTCTGCTCTGTCATTCAATCATGGCTGATCTCTCTCTTCCTCCTAACCCTATTCTCCTGCCTTCTCCACATAACCCCGTACTTTCTTTCTTTTTAAATCTTTTTATTAGCTTTTTTTCCAAAAACAAAAAACAAAACAAAAAGAATAATGATAAACATAACAATGATATTGATACATAGGGATCAGGATTACATTAATAACAGGTATAACCTAAATATGAGTCCAGTGTCAAAATACACATTGAATATAGACCTTCTGGTCTCTATGTAAATATAGTTAAATGTTTAAAAGAAAACTTATATATATATATAAAAAAAACAAAAAGACAAAAAGGAAAAAAAGAAAAAAAAAGAGAAAAAGGAAAAAACAAAACCGCCCTAAGCTAGAAAAATAAAAGCAAAACAGAATCTGGGCTACAAAGAATTTCAACAATTTAAGTCCGTTTGTCATCAAGTCCGTTCCACCGTATAAAGGTGAAATAATTTTTATAACGGTTGGAGAGGGGACAATTTATGTTGTGTGAAAATGTTGAATAAAACTTCCCCAAGTCTTATCAAATTTAACCAAGGGTTCAACAATGTCACTCCTGATTTTTTCTAAATTTAAACATGATATCGGTTCAGAGTACCAATGGAGTGTGGTCGGAGGGTTAGAGTCTTTCCATTTAAATAAAATAGATCTTCTGGCAATTAATGTGGTATAACCCCATACTAATCAAGAATCTATCGATCTCTGCCTTAAAAAATATCCATTGACATGGCCTCCACAGCCTTCTGTGGCAAGGAATTCTACAGATTCACCACCCTCTAACTAAAGACATTTCTCCTCATCTCCATCCTCAAGGAACGTTCTTTAATTCTGAGGCTATGGCCTCTGCTCCTAGAAACTCCCACTAGTGGAAACGTCCTCTCCACATCCACTCTATCCAAGTTTTTTACCAGCCTTTCACAATGTTGAGGCTGTGGCTTGAGAGATTCCAAATGAATCAGATCACACGATACATGAGCACAAACAAGTCACAAGTACAACAGGTAGTGTAAATAGAAAAATATCTGTGCAGTATATAGAGTTACAGTGTTACAGTGGTGGAGAAAAATTCCAAGGTCCGTAACGAGGTAGGTTGGAAGAATGAGACTACATCCTAGCTCATGGGATGATCAGTACCCCGATATCAACAGGGGGAAGAAACCATTTCTGAATCTGGTGGTATGTGCTTTCAAGTTTTTGTATCTTCTGCCCAATGGGACCAGAGAGAAGGAGGAATGACTGGGGTGGGAGTTGTTCTTCATAAGTTCTAGGAGCAGACAGGCCATTCGGCCCAACAGGTCTACTCCGCCATTCAGTCATGGCTGATCTGTCTTTCCCTCTCAACCCAATTCTCCTGCCTTTTACCCATAACCCCTGACACCTGTACTAATCAAAAATCTATCTATCTCCACCTTAAAAATATTCATTGACCTTTCCTCCACAGCTTTCACTACCCTCTGACGAAATAAATACTTCTCATTTCCTTTCTAAAGGTACGTCCTTTTATTCTGAGGCTATGGCCTTTGGTCCTAGACTCTTCCACTAGTGGAAACGTCCTCTCCACATTTACTCTTTCCAGGCGTTTCAATATTTGGTAAGTTTCAATTAAGTCCCATTCCTCATCCATGTAAATTCCAGCGAGAATAGGTTGATTATGTTGAAGAAGGAATTGCAGATGCTGGAAAATCGAAGGTAGACAAAAATGCTGGAGAAACTCAGCGGGTGCGGCAGCATCTATGGAGCGAAGGAAATTAGCAACATTTCGGGCCAAAACCCTTCTTAAGACTGACGCAGGGTGGCGGGGGGGGGGGGGGGGGGGGGGGGGAGAAGAAAGGAAGAGGAGAAGACAGAGGGCTGAGGGAGAGCTGAGAAAGGGAGGAGACAGCAAGGGCTACCGGAAATTGGAGAAGTCAATGTTCAGGCCGCTGGGGTGCAGACTGCCCAAGCGGAATATGAGGTGCTGCTCCAACCTCATCTATTGCATCCACTGCTCTAGATGTCAGCTGATCTACATCGGTGAGACCAAGCGATCATTTCGCCGAACACTTCCGCTCGGTCTGCATTAACCAACCTGATCTCCCGGTGGCTCAGCACTTCAACTCCCCCTCCCATTCCGAATCCGACCTTTCTGTCCTGGGCCTCCTCCATGGCCAGAGTGAGCACCACCGGAAACTGGAGGAGCAGCACCTCATATTCCGCTTGAGCAGTCTGCAGCCTAGCGGTATGAACATTGACTTCTCCAATTTCCGGTAGCCCTTGCTGTCTCCTCCCCTTCTCAGCTCTCCCTCAGCCCTCTGGCTCCTCCTCTTCCTTTCTTCTTCCCACCCCCCCCACCCTGCATCAGTCTGAAGAAGGGTTTCGGCCCGAAACGTTTCCTATCTCCTTCGCTCCATAGATGCTGCCGCACCCGCTGAGTTTCTCCAGCATTTTTGTCTACCACAGGTTGATTATGTTGACGGCTTTTCCCAAGGCAGCATGAAGTGTAGATGGAGTCAATGGTGGAGGTCTGATCTGTGTGATGGCTACATCCACAATTCTCTGCAATTTCCTGCAGTCTTGGGCAGAGCTGTTGCCAAACCTCGCTGTGATGTATTCTATGAGGATGCTTTCTGTGGTGCATAATTGGAGGACAAATTTCCTTCCTCCTCTGTGGAAGTGCATTTTTGGCCATTGCTTCAATGTGGTTGGTCCAAAACAGGTTTAGTTTAGTTTAGTTTAGTTCAGAGATTCAGCGCGCCGTCCAACAATCCACGCACATTGACACTATCCTACGCACACTGGGGCCAATTTACAATTTACAATCTGCAAACCTGCATGTCTTTGGAGTTTGAGAGGAATCTGGAGATCGCGGAGAAAACCCACGCAGATCACGGGGAGAACGTACAAACTCTGTACGGACGAGCGCCCATAGTCAGGATTGAACCCGGGTCGCTGGTGCTGTACGGCAGCAGCTCTACCGCTGCGCCACCGTGCTGCAGGTTGTTGATGATATTTACGTCTCGGAATTTGAAGTTCTCAACCCTCTCCACTTCAGCACCCATGATACTAAGTGGGGCATGTACTCCAGCAAGCTACCTGAACCCAATAACGTGTTCCGTTGCCTTGCTGACATTGAGAGAAGCTGTTCTCTTGGCATCCCATTACCAAGCTCTTTACCTCTTTCCTTTAGTTTGGAGAGATTCGGTGTGGAAACAGGCCACCAGGTCCACGCCGATCAACGATCACCTGTACAGTAGTGTGTAGGAAGGAACTGCAGATGCTGGTTTAAACCGAAGAAAGACACAAAAAGCTGGAGTAACTCAGCGGGACAGGTAGCATCTCTGGAGAGAAGGAATGGGTGAGCTCTCGGGTCGAGACCCTTCTTCAGACCAGAAACGTCACCCATTCCCCCTCTCCAGACATGCTGGCTGTCCCGCTGACTTACTCCAGCATTTTGTGTCCACCTTCGATTTAAACCAGCTTCTGCAGTTCTTTCCTACGGAAACTGAGTATAGACATTGGGACATTATGTTACAGTTGGTGAGGCCATACTTGGTATATTTTTATGCATTAAGCTGGAAAGGGTGCAGAGAATATTTACCAGGATGTTGCCAGGACTCAAGGGCCTGAGCTACAGGGAGAGATCGAACAGGTTAGGACTCTATTCCTTGGAGTGCAGGAGGCCAAGGGGTGATCTTACAGAGGTTCATAAAATCATGAGAGGAATAGATAGGGTGAACACACTTCTGGTCTTTTTACCAGTATTGGGGAATCACAACTAGAGAGCATTGTTTTAACGTGGCACGTGGAAGATTTAATAGGAAACTGAGGGGCGTCTTTTACACACAGAGGGTGGTGGGTGTATGGATGAGCAGCCGGGGGAGGTAGTTGAGGCAGGTACAAGATCAACATTTAAAAGACATTTGGACAGGTACATGGATACGAAAGGTTCAGAAGAATATGGACCAGGGAT
Organism: Amblyraja radiata; assembly: GCF_010909765.2. Classification (NCBI taxonomy): domain Eukaryota; kingdom Metazoa; phylum Chordata; class Chondrichthyes; order Rajiformes; family Rajidae; genus Amblyraja; species Amblyraja radiata. Next base: position 9,294,477 of record NC_045962.1, on the reverse strand, counting down.
GGATAAATGACACTAGCTTAGATGGGGCATCTTGGTCGGCATGGACGAGATGGGCTGAAGGGCCTGTTTCCGTCTCTATGACAAAATGGAATTGAGAGTAAGGTCTGAATTATTCTCGTCAGTGCCATCCACTGGCAGGATTGTGCAAGTGCGTTACATCAGGACCAGATCGCAGGTATTCTGTTCTTACATGGAGAGGGGGAGAGAGAGAGAAAGAGAGGATTAGGAAGAGAGAGAGGGAGAGGGGCAGGGAGGGAGAGAGGGGGAGGGAGAGAGAGAGGGAGAGGGGGAGGGAGGGAGAGAAGGAGGGAGAGAGAGAGGGGGAGATAGGGAGATGGAGAGGGAGAGAGAGAGAGGGAGGGAGAGGAGGAGGGGGAGAGGGAGAAGAGAGAGGGAGACGGAGAGGGAGAGAGAGAGGGAGGGAGAGGGGGAACGGGGAGAGGGAGAGAGAGAGGGAAACGGAAAGGGAGAGAAAGAGGGAGGGGGAGAGGGAGAGGGAGAGAGAGAGAGAAGGAGAGGGAGAGAGAGGGAGGGAGAGGGAGGGAGAGAGAGGGAGAGAGAGAGGAAGACGGAGACAGAGAGGGATGGAGGGGACGGGGAGGGAGAGGGGAGAGGGAGAGAGACCAGTGGAGGGGGTGGAGAAAGAGTGAGAGGGAGGGAGTTCCTCCCTGTTGTTAACTGCGCCCACAAATCTTAACCAATGGATGTGCACATTGCACACAGGGCCTATTAACGGCTGAACTAATATCCTTGGTGCACTGGGCGAGCAAGAATGCTTGATGGCAATCCAACATATGAACATTAGCCCTTCCGCACCAGCTGGATCTCTAACCACCCGTCTCACCACCCACCTCTAACCACTCATTTCTCACCACCCATCTCTCACTAGCTATTTATCACCAGCCATCCCTCACCAATTCCCCATCACCAGCCACCCATCATAAGGATGGGGGTTGAGAGGGAAAGATAGATCAGCCATGATTGAATGGCGGAGTAGACTTGATAGGCCGAATGGCTCCTAGAACTTATGGTTGCCTATGATGATAATGCATTTAAGGTAAGGAAGGCCATCACAAAGGAAGGTAAAATGTACCTAATTACATGATCTAAAAAGGAGAAACGACATTGAGAATCGCATTGTTTGTTCAATATTCGATACCATCATATAGGATACCCTATGCCTTCTTGTTCCCTACTCCCCCTTCCCCCTTGGAGAGGTGAGAAGAGGGAGTGAGCTGGGTGGGAGTGTGTGACGAAGCCAGCATTTCAGGGATGTACAATTTCAGGAACTCACTGTCTGAAGAAATAAGGTGAGTTGAGGCCATGCAGGATTTAAACAATGAAGTGAGGTGGAAGTGACGATAGTATCTCCTGATAAGATCGAGAAGACCGACACAAAAAGCTGGAGTAACTCAGCGGGTCACACAGCATCTCTGGAGAAAGGTAATAGGTGACGTTTCGGGTTGAGACCCTTCTTCAGACTGAGAGTCAGGGAAAAGGTGGGCTCATAGCAAGGAACAGAATGAAGCTAAGCCCTGGAGGAAGGATAATTGACACTCACTACTGAATGATATGATCAAATAAGGTCATTTTAACCTAGCCTGAGAGGAAGAAGATAAGCTGCCCATTTTGTACGCTGTCCAAGTTGATTTTCCATTCACTTCAATGCATTGCAACTTCAACCAGATGGAATCTAATGCAGGGGATTGTTCCAATCCCATCAATTTCCTTGCTGGCATGTTTCCTGGCTGGCTAATGTTCTCTGATTTGCTTTGTAATGTAGTTAGGAAACCAAATCATTCATCTTTGGCCTCAACACCACTTCTTTGTTTATTTAACTTTCTAGAATGTTTTTTGAGGAATATATTTTTTGCCTTAATGCTTGGTGTTCAGGAGGCTATGTGACTTGTAGTTACAGAGTACCCTGCCCATTGCAGCATTTTGAGGAATGTAAGTTCTCCCGTGCAAAATGGACAAATCCCTATCATTGAGATATGGAATAACATTCTCTCTTGAAATTTATGGGAAAAGAATGTAAATAAATAAACAGAAGTACATATTTTTTCAACTCGGAGGCGCACAATGGCCTAGCGGAAGAGTTGTTGCCTTATAGAGCCAGAGACACAGGTTCGATCCTGACTACGGGTACGGAGTTTGTACGTTCCCCCCACATGGCCCTGTGGGTTTTCTCCAGGTGCTCTGGTTTCCTCCCACATTCCAAAGATGTGCATGTTTTAGATTAATTCGCTTCTGTAAAATGATAAATTGTCCATGGTGTACAGGATGGTGCTGGTTTACGGGGTGATTGTTGGTCGGTGGGGACTCGGAGTTTCCGCGCTACATCTCGAAAAAATCTAAACTCTAAACTCCCATTTCTTGTCACATGAGCAGTGTATAACATCATGAGAGGAATAGATCGGGTAGATGCACAGAGTCTCTTGCCCAGAGTAGGGGTATCGAGGACCAGAGGACATAGGTTCAAGGTGAAGGGGAAAAGATTTAATCGGAATATGAGGGGTAACATTTACTGGCATCTTTTTGTCTACAGAAAAAGCCACTGTATGCATGTCACATTTACTGGCCATTTGACATTGTTATAGAGCACTCTGGGAGGGCAGTGCTTGAACAGCTCCACAAACTAATTACCTTATTTCCTACTGTGCTCCAATTGAGGCCTGTCAGACAACGGGGATGCCTTTTCATTTTAGCGGCAGATAAATGGCTGCCAGCAACTAATGAAGGCCACAAAATCCTGGGTGAACAGACATTAAGCTTGTTTATTAAGGAGCCCCATCGCGTGAGTGTGGAGACAAATGACACCCACTCAACATAAAAGCATCTTCTCTGAATGCCTTTGCAGCTCTGTGCGTATGTACGTCTGCTAATATGCTCCTCCACAGCACCAAAACATAGTTGAATTCTTCTCATTTCTGTGAAGAATTCTCTCTCTACCAGAGAGGCAAGAGTGTTTTATTGCCACATGCACCCAAATGCAACAACAAAATCCTCACTTGCATGAGCACAACAGGTTCGTAAACACAGTACTCAATAGATAATGTAGTAAACACATCTGGAAAGAGTTCAAGAAATGTGCAAAAAAACCCAAAGCAAATGCCAAAGCAACCTTGTGCAATAAAGGCAGTTCATAGTTCAGATTTTAGTTGGAGTTGGAGCACTTTGTGTCTTTCTCTGTAAACCAGCATCAGCAGTTCCTTGTGTCCACGTATATTTCATTAGTTCCACATGCACTGGAGGACTTCCAATTGTTTACTAATCTTCCCCATCTCCCTGCAAAGACAATGGGAGAATCTAGATTGTATCACAGCTGTCTTCCCCTATCCCCAGAAGTCATTTTTTGTGTTGTCAACTGCCATCACTTTCTTCTGCCCTTCCTTTCCAAAAATCTTTGCTTTTCATGCACAGTCACAGAGTGATACAGTGTGGAAACAGGCCCTTCGGCCTAACTTGGCCACACTGGCCAACATGCCCCATCTACACTCGTCCCATCTGTCTGCACTTGGTCCGTCTCCCTCCAAACCTCTCCTGTCCATGTACCTGTCTATCTGTTTCTTAAACGTTGGGATAGTCCCAGCCTCAATGACCTCCTCTGGCAGCTCGATCCATACACCCACTGTGTGAAAAAGTTACCCCTCAGATTCCTATTAAATCTTTTCCCCCTCACCTTAAACTTATGTCCTCTGGTCCTCGATTCACCTACTCTGGGCAAGAGACTCTGTGCATCTACCCGATCTATTCCTCTCATGATTTTGTACACCTCTATAAGATCTACCCCCTCATCCTCCTGCGCTCCAAGGAATAAAGTCCCAGACTCGTCTTGCCATCGTCTCCCTTCCCTCTAGTTCCGCTGCTCATTTCATTTCAGTCAGCTGCAAAGAAAAACACAGCTGCTCTAAGTTATTAAGAATCTTCATTAGTGTAATAAAATGAAAATCTGCAGGGATAGTAACAATAGAATTGGAAAACTCTTCTGATAATTTGTTAGATTATTCCTCATATATGAGAGGCTTTCTTTTCAATTTTGCTTCCTCCCTGAGTATCTTGAAGTAACATACATTAGGTGAATAAAATACAAAGTGCTGTAAGAACTCAATGGGCAGGGCAGCATCAGTGAAGGGAATGGACAGGCAACGTTTTGGATTGAGGCCCATCATTCACATTCCCGCCACAGATGCTCCCTGACCCACTGCGTTCCTCCAGCACTCTGTGTTTTTTATCGAGGTTCCAGCATCTGCACTTCCCTGCGTATACGTTGAGCGAATCTATTGAAGCCCCCACACCACGTCCTGGACATGTCACTTCCAATGTGTTTCCTTGCATCGTAGCCACTGTATTAATAGGTTTTCTTCCACCTACTTATTCCTGCTGTTATGTTGGGAATTCCTGCATTGGTAGATGAATAATGAAGTGTTGATGGATGAGAACAGAGGACACGATTGAAACTTGTTTGTGGCTGTGGAGGCTGGCATCTGCAACAAAGCAGGCACAAGGAACTGCAGATGCTGGTTTACAACAAAAAAAGGACACAAAGTGCTGGAGTACCTCAACAGGTCAGGCAGCAGGCGAGGGCTTGGTCGGGTCCCTTCATCAGATTTACTGTGGCCGGGAGTCGGATGCTGGGTGGGGGGTGGGACAAAGTCTGGCAAGTAATAGATGAAGTGTGTAGGACGGAACTGCAGATGCAGGTTTTCACCGAAGTTAGACACAAAATGGTGGAGTAACTCTGGCAGCATCTCTGGAGAGAAGGAATGGGTGACGTTTTGGGTCGAGACCTTTCTTCAGACTACTGAGTGAACGGGAATTTGGTTGTCAGATGGTTGGACAAAGGCCAGAAATGAAAAGAGAAAAAAGTACGAGATGGGGATAGAGACAATATGGGTGGAAAGGAATGGGGGGAGAGGGACAGGGAAGGGGAGAAACGGGTGCAAATCCAGGTGGGACACGGGGAAGGGATGTGGGAAAAGAGGGGGGGGAGGGAGGGGGGGAGGGAGGAAGAAGGTGAGGGTTGTTTGTAATGTAGTTACAGGGAAAATTCAAATATCAACAAAGGGATCCTCCTGTCGCCAGTTAAATGCAGTCAGTGAGTTTGATGTGTTAATATGCAGGTTCCACAGAGCAGCACTGCCTTGTGTCCTCAGACTTGCTGCTGATGTATAATAGAGGGATGTGCAGATAAAGGTTTTGAGCATGGTGAATGAAATGTATCAATGTTGAGGAGCATGTTCGTGCAAGTTTGTATTCTCCAGCCATGCACTGACATTTATCTAATTTCCTTCCCTCAGGCTGGCATTAAAGTTAATTGATTAATGAATTAATTGATGGCTTTGTGTTGATAAGAGGAGTTTCCAAGATTCTGCAGGTTAACCAATCTATTGGCATCAGTACCGAGCTGCCCGGACTGAGGTCTCTGAATGTTGCAATATTCTTCCATTTTTATCCATCAACCCCTTCCAAGAAGCAACAATGTGGATGGGACAAAAGTTGGAAAGGAAACGGCAAAGCAGTAACCATGGTGTGTAGGATGGAACTGCAGATGCTGGTTTAAACCGCAGATAGACACAAAATGCTGGAGTAACTCAGCGGGACAGGCAGGATCTCTGGAGAGAAGAGATGGGTGACATTTCGGCTCAGTGTAAAGAAGGGTCTCAACCTTTCGGGTCGCGACAAGACTTCAGCCCCTGCACGTTACCTATTCCTTTACTCCACAGATGCTGTCCGACCTGCTGAGATACTCCAGCTCTTTCTGTCTATCTTCAGAATCAAATAACAAGCAGAATGAAATGGTTACAAAGCTATTTCATTCACTGTTGTTGATCTCATGATAGAGCGGCAAATAAACTGTGCTGGGATGCAAGGCTCTTCAAGTGTCAATGAACGGTATTCCAATACTGGTCATTATTTCAGGGAATGACGCAGTAACAAAACAGAATTTTAAGATGTACTTATAAGCAAAAGAAAATGGAGAGGATGCGAAAGAAGACACAAAGTGTTGGAGTAAATCAGTGTCACCTATTCCTTTTCTCCAGAGATGCGGTCTGACCCGCTGAGTTACTCCAGCACTTTGTCATAGAATCATAGAGTGATACAGAGTGGAAACAGGCCCTTCAGTCCAACTTGCCCACACCGGCCAACAATGTCCCAGCTACACTAGTCCCACCTGCCTGCGTTTGGTCCATATCCCTCCAAACCTGTCCTATCCATGTACCTGTCCAATCATTGTGTCTTATCATGGTGTGGTCCTCTCTTTTAGTTTGTGAGCACTCACCTTACGTCAATTTTACCTTCAGTTTAGTTTATAGATACTGGTATCTCTAGATATGCTTGTCGTCCCACCGGGTCCGCGCCGACCAGCGATCCCCGCACATTAACACTATCCTACACCCACTAGGGACAAGTTTTACATTTACCAAGCCAATTAACCTACACACCTGTACATCTTTGGAGTGTGGGAGGAAACCGAAGATCTCGTAGAAAACCCACGCAGGTCACGGGGAGAACGTACAAACTTCGTACAGACAGCACCCGTAGTCGGGATGGAACCCGGGTCTCTGGCGCTGCATTCGCTGTAAGGCAGCAACTCTACAGCTGCGCCACCGTGACAGCCCAATTCCCATGGTAGCATTTTGGAAAGTTCCCAGGGTAGCATTTGGAAAAGTGCCTCCCGTCTGTCACTCAGCCAGTCACGTCGAGAGTATCTGAGTGACCAAAAAGTAACAGTATAGGTAATAAAAACAGTGGTCTGACACTCATTATAAATCTTACCTCAAGCAGAGATTCTGCCCGATCCCCATTACCCTTGATTTGCGAAGTGATCAAAAAGTTATCAACATCAACCTTCAGTGTCGTATATTACTGAGCACGGACAGACATTGCAGGCAGGTGGGACTAGTGTAGATGGGCATGTTGGTCAGTGTGGGCAAGATGGGCCGAAGGGCCTGTTTCCACGCTGTATCACTCTATGACTCTATCTGAGCTAAAGAACTACAAAGGCTTATCACTCTCAAAGTAAATAATCTTCTCTATATTTCAGTGCTAAACAACACCAAGCAAGGACTCGGCAACCACTTCGCCAAACACTTGTCTGTACGCAGGGAAGGAAATTTTGCTAATGATAGGAACAAAGTGCTGGAGTAACTCAGCGGGTCAGGCAGCATCTCTGGAGAAAAAGGATAGATGACAATTCAGGTCGGGTCCCTTCTTCAGACCCGAAACGTCACCCATCCATTTCTCTAAAATAACTGCAAGATTTCTTTAGAAACGAAGAACTGCAGATGCTGGTTTACACCGAAGATAGACACAAAACGCTGGAGTAACTCAGCGGAACTGGCTGTATCTCTGGTGAGAAGGAATGGGTGATGTTTCGGGTCGAGACCCTTCTTCAGACTGGAGAGAGGGGAGACATTTAAGAGGGGTACCTTTTTCATTCAGAGGGTAGTCTGTATCTGGAATGGGCTGCCAGAGGAAGCTAAAGAAATGGGTACAACTCTAACTTACAAAATACATTTGGACAGATATGTGGATAGGGAGGGTTTAGAGGCAAATGGGCCAAATGCAGGCAATGGATATGTCAATGGCATGACAATGGTTGGCATAGACAAAGTGGCCCAAAGGTCCTGTTTGTGTACTGTGCAGCTCAATGACTATGACTCAGTGATTTTGTATTCCTTGTATACTAATATAACTTTTCCCCATTCCTTTGAAGATTATTTCCAAAATGTTAGGGGTCATAATTCAAAATAAGGCAAACAGGCCTTTTTTGTCTCAACTGTTCTCACTTATGAAGTGCAGGATGATTACATGCAAATAGCAAATGCTAAACATTCTCAACAGGTTTACCAGGATGGAAGAGAGAAAAGGTGAGTTGACGTTTGGAATGTCGAGCCTTTGTCCGAATTCTAGCCCTGAAACTTTAAACGACCTTCTTCTCTCTGAATGCAAATGAACTTGCGGCGTTCGGTCGCTTTCTGATCTCCTGCATTTGCAGTTCCCCGGGTTTTGGCATCAATCCACCCACAGTTTATGGAGAGCAGGGATTTCTAAAATCCGTTTGTGAACTTGCTGGCATTCTCATCCTTCCCCTGCTGTGTCTGATGCTGAAAAATCTGAACTTTGTTCAGAAGTCAACATTCGTACTGCAAACAAAAACGGGAAAACCTCAACAAAGTAAATTAATGAAATTCTCTGTATCTGACACATCTGATGCTTGCTGCCAGGAATCTGATTTTGCTCACTTTAATGGCAATTTTATTTTGGGTTGGGTCACCGTGTGGAAATAATCTTTCTACCTGTTGTTCTCTGTCCAAACTTTGACCTGTGCCTCGGAATTAGACTTTCAACGGCAGCTCTGAGAAGTTTGTTAATCTGCCCAGACAGCATTAATGAGATTATTCACCATTTTAACTCAGCGGTTTACAGTTCCACGCATTCTAATAGATGTCTTGCAAAAAATGTTAGAAGCTGTGTTTAATGAATTACTTTTGGTTCAACAATACCACAAAATCTTTCCCAGTTCGAATGCAAACATAATTACAGCACATTCTCACTGAACTCTACGACAGGACTAAACAGCTCGCTTGACAATCAACAGTAATTCTTTTATTGCTTCATTGTTTCTTATTTCTTACTTATTGTTTCTTTTATTTGCGCATGAAATGAGAGTGGCGGTTTGCACAGACAGCAGCCAGTCGAACAGTAATACGTTTCAGCAGGTTACTTGTAAATGTTAAGGGCCTGTCCCACTTACGCAGCCTTTACAGGCGACTGCCGGCACCAGCGGCGACCAGAAAGACGCTACGACTCTTTTCAGACCTCTCATGACCATATGATCGTGAGAGGTCTCCTATGGTCGTGAGAGGTCACCCGCGACATGTCGCCAGGGGTCGCCAGTATGGTCGTGAGAGGTCACCCGCGACATGTCGCCAGGGGTCGCCAGTATGGTCGTGAGAGGTCTCCTATGGTCGTGAGAGGTCACCCGCGACATGTCGCCAGGGGTCGCCAGTATGGTCGTGAGAGGTCTCCTATGGTTGTGAGAGGTCTCCAAAGAGTCGTAGCGTCTTTCTGGTCGCCGCTGGTGCCGGCAGTCGCCTGTAAAGGCCGCGTGAGTGGGACAGGCCCTTAACATTTACATCATGTTGAAATTTCGGCGACCCATCACGGGTGCCGCCAGTCGCCTGTAAAGGTCGCGTAAGTGGGATAGGCCCTAGCGGCTAATGCCGAAATCAGGTGAAGTTTAGTAGCTCTGTCAGAAAAATATATGTTCCATCCTACCCAGCAGTATGAATATTGATTTCACTAGCTTCAAGTAACCCTTGCTTCCTTCTCTCTCTGTCCCTCCCCCACCCTAGTTCTCCGATTAGTTTCACTGCCCTCTTGATTAAATATAACTGATTGTATGCCTCGTTGTCACTTTCCCCTCAACCAACAATGAATCATTCTACATTCCCTTGATATCGTCTGCTTTGATCTGTCATTTTCACACCTGACCCTTCCATATCTCTAGTCTCCCCCTCCCCTGACTCTCAGTCTGAAGAAGGGTCTCGACCTGAAATGTCACCCACTCCTTCTCTCCAGAGATGCTGCCTGTCCCGCTGAGTTACTCCAGCATTTTGTGTCTATCTTTGTCAGAAAAATACAAATCACCTCAGCTTTTTAAACCAGGCTTTTTATTTCATCTTGGAGAACGAGCGTGTAAAGATGGATAGTCTTTGCAGAGTAAGTTCTGGGGGACTGCTACTTCATCTATCTTGGACGTTGGCACACAGAGCATTTTGTCATTTTCTCATTTAATTCCATACTGCCACATTGTCCCTCCAAGTTAGTCGGTGGTTCTTGGGTCCAAATGGAAGCAGCATTCTGGAGGTTTGGGTGGCTGCTTTAGTTAGTTCATGTGTGAGGTATTAGGGCTGTGACAGTTGGCAGCTCCCTGTCATTGGTTAATTAACCCAGATAACTGTTATTAATGCCTGCTACCTCTGTGGGATGCCTCCATTTTAATCAGCACTGCAGCTTATCAACATCACACTGCATTCTTTCCTTATCATGTCTTCAGAAGTCGTCTAGTTAAATTACTGCTCGCCACAGGTGACACAAAACTGCAGCTTGGACCAATATATTCCAAGAATTTAACATTTGGAAGGTATGTACTTATTTATACCCAACATATTGGTTAAGGAAAGGACCCAAAGTGCCGGAGTAACTCAGCGGGTCAGGAATCAATCAATCAAAACTTTATTACCATTCAGAAATACATCGATATATGCAATTCTAAACAAAATTCCGTTGCATTTGGCTCCCCGTGCAACACAAAAATAAACAGAAGGATAAAATGGATAAAAAGGTAAAATGGATAATGGTGGCGGTCCATTTACACGGCATTCAAAGAGTCTGATGGCTCGTGGGAAGAAGCTGTTTCAAAACCTTGACGTTCTGCTCCTTATGCTACGGAATATTTTGCCTGAGGGCAGCAGAGTGAACAGTCCATGATGGAGATGTGTGGGGTCCTTTATAATACTGTTGGCCTTAGACAAGCAACGTTTGCTCGCAATGTCCCCGATTGAGGGGAGAGAAGTCCCGATGATTTTTTCAGCCGTCCTCACCACTCTCTGCACGGACTTCCAGTCGGAGGCTTTACAGTCCCCAAACCGGTCAGAATACTCTCTATGGTGCCCCTGTAGAAAGTGGTGAGGACAGGATAGGGGTGAGCTCTTCTCATCCGGTGCAGAAAGTGCAAACGCTGCTGCACTCTGGTGGTGGTGAGTCTGGAAGTGGTGAGACTGTGGAATTCTCTGCCTCAGGCGGGTTCTCTGGATGCTTTCAAGAGAGAGCTAGATAGGGCTCTTAAAAATAGCGGAGTCAGGGGATATGGGGAGAAGGCAGGAACGGGTTATTGATTGGGGATGATCAGCCATGATCACATTGAATGGCGGTGCTGGCTCGAAGGGCCAAATGGCCTACTCCTGCACCTATTGTCTATTGTCTATTGTCATCTCTGGAGAACATGGATCGGTGACGTTTCACAGAGTGCTGGAGTAACTCAGCAGGTCAGGCAGCATCTCTGGAGAACATGGATAGGTGACCTTTCGGGTATGGACCTGAGGCAGGGTCCTGACCCGAAACGTTACTTATCCATATTCACCAGAGATGCTTCCTGACCCACTGAGTTACTCCAGCATCTTGTGTCCTTTTGTGTAAACCAGCATCTGCAGTTCCTTGTTTCCACATATATTGTTGGTTAACCAAGCAGTTTTGAAATGTTGAATTCAGAAAGTTAAAACAGCATTACTTTTAAAATGCATCAATATTGTGATCTTTTCCAGCAGGGCACAGTAATGCCATTTTCATTCTAAAGTTGAAGATATTGGTTTCAATTCCCATCAATGGTTTCAGCAGATAATCCAAGCATTGGTGGTGGCGTGTGGGGGTTTTACCTTGTATAAAATACTGTCCTCTGATTTTGAAGAGCGGCTGAATATGTGCAAAGAGAAATGTGTCTGAAATGAGTTGTTGGGTACACAGCGGAGCTGTTGGGTACACAGCGGGAGGTGGCATGGTGACGCAGCACTAGAGTTGCTGCCTTGCAGCACTTACAGCGCCGGAGACCCGTGTACCATCCCAACTATGGGGTGCTGTCTGTACGGAGTTTGTATGTTCTCCCCGTGACCGCGTGGGTTTTTTCTGAGAATGATAATAGACAATAGACAATAGGTGCAGGAGTAGGCCATTCGGCCCCTCGAGCCAGCACCGCCATTCAATGTGATCATGGCTGATCATCCACAATCAGCACCCCGTTCCTGCCTTCTCCCCATATCGCCATGACTCCGCTATCTTTAAGAGTTCTGTCTAGCTCTCTCCTGAAAGCATCCAGAGAACCGGCCTCCACCGCCCTCTGTGGCAGAGAATTCCACAGACTCACGACCCTGTGTGTGAAAAAGGTTTTCCTCATCTCCGTTCCAAATGGCTTACCCCTTATTCTTAAACTGTGGCCCCTGGTTCTGGACTCCCCCAACATCAGGAACATATTTCTCCATAACCTCTAAACCTTTCTTATCCAAGTACCTGTCCAAACATCTCTTAAATGTTATGATAGTACCAGCCTCAACTACCTCCTCCAGCAGCTCTTTCCATACACCCTGTGTAAAACAACTCTGTGTAAAACTCTCTCTAAAGAAATATACTCCGTGTAAAAAAATTTACCCCTCAGGTGGTGAATCTGCGGAATTCTTTGCCACACAAGGCTGTGGAGACCATCAGTGGATATCTTTAAGGCAGTGATAGATATATTATTGATTAGTACAGGTGTCAGAGGTTGTGGGGAGAAGGCAGGAGAATGGGATTAGGAGGGAGAGATAGATGAGCCATGATTGAATGGCTGAATGGGCTGAATGGCCTAATTCTACTCCTATCACTTATGACCATATGACCTATTACAACTTCCCCCCTTATCGTAAACCCTCTTGATGGAAATATTGAATCATGGATAGACACAAAATGCTAGAGTAACTCAGCGGGACAGGCAGCATCTCTGAAGAAGGAATGGCCGATGTTTCGGGTCAAGATCCTTCTTCAGTCTGAAGAAGGGTCTCGACCCGAAACGTCGCCCATTCCTCTCCAGAGATGCTGCCTGTCCCGCTCAGTTACTCTAGCATTTTGTGTCTATCTTCAATTTAAACCCGCATCTGCAGTTCCTTCCTACATATAGAATCATGGAAGAGTTCCTACTCATCCTTCGACAGAGCTGAGATTACCTCTCCTGCTCCCACCTGCGCAACCTGCACTTGTTCTTCTTTCATTTTTCTATCGACTTCCATTCTGCCGTTTATTGTTGAGTCTCCATCAATGATCCCACCAGGCAGTGCGCTTCTGATCCCAGCCACTTAATACAATGAATAGTTTCTTCCAACATCACCTCTTCCATCATCATTCTTTTCCAACACCAAAGCTTGTTTCTACTTCTGGTAGCCTTGGAGATGTCCTCTGTTGGGAGAATGCTGCATTCTTCCAAAGGACATACAGTACAATATACTCTTCCAGACCCTATGTTAATGGGTAAATGTTGATTTTTAGAAAACAATTAGAACATTTTGTTTTTTCTTCTCATTAGTTAGCCCATTGCTTGTTGTATAATAATTTGCACATTTTCATGTCTGCATTACTTTTCCCTCTCTGGCTTTAAGTAGTTTAGACAGCTGTTGATAAGGCTGAGGATCATGAGTATATGTGATGCTGCTCAGCCCTCTTTGCACAATGTCTTCCCCCCTGCATTTGCAACATGCATCATATTAAAACAAATAAACCTTTTGATACGACATCAGTTAATCCGGCCACTTTGTAGTGGATTAAAATTTCCACATGGATTTCAATTTCCTTCGACTGCTTTGAACGTGGAGAGGATGTTGGGAGAGTCCAGGACCAGAGGGCGCAGCCTCAGAAATAAAGGACGTACCTCTAGAAAGGAGATGAGGAGGAATTTATTTAGTCAGAGGATGGTGAATCTGTGGAATTCATTGCCACCGGCTCCTGTGGTGTCCAAGACAATGGCTATTTTTAAAGCAGACATTAACAGTTTTTTTTATTAGTATGGGTCTCAGGGGTTATGGGACGAAAGCAGGAGAATGGGGTTGAGCGGGCAAGATAGATTAGCCATGAATGAATGGCGGAATAGACTCGATAGGTTGAATGGCCTAATTCTGCTCCTTTGATATGAATTTATGAAATATGAAGGACTAGATTTAATGTAAATAAACATTAAATTATTCATAGTTTGATAGTTTAGTTGATTGCCACGTGTACCGAGGTACAGTGGAAAACTTTTTTATTGCGTGCTATCCAGTCAGCAAAAAGACTATATGTTTAAGAAGGAACTGCAGATGCTGGAAAATCGAAGGTACACAAAAATGCTGGAGAAACTCAGCGGGTGCAGCAGCATGTATGGAGCGAAGGAAATAGGCAACGTTTCGGGCCGAAACCCTTCTTCAGACTGGCTATAGTCTGCAAAAAGACTATACATGATTACAATCAAGCCGTCCACAGTGTACAGATACAGGATAAAGGGAATATCATTTAGTACAAATAAAGTCCGATAAAATATAGTCCGAGGGTCTCCTATATGGTATATGGTAGGTCAGGACCATTTTCTAGTTGGTGATAGGATGGCTTATTATACAGTAAGATGATATAAAGACAAGCTGTTGATATCCAATCCCATTGACCTTGGCGTTGGATGGCTTGTGAGTATTTTTGCCAATCAGTACTGTTGTGGGACACTAATCATTCATAATTGGATTGCCTTTGGATCAGGTGATTGGAGCGGGGGGGGGGGTTGAATACACACTAGAACATTAGAGATACTCACAATAGACGAGGAGCATCCTTCTAATGTCTGTGGTCACAGTGGCAGGAATTGTAGATCTGTACCATCGGAGGAGGGAAGTCTGGTTTCTGTGAACGTTTACGGTGATAATTAACAGATCCACTCTCCTGCCACACAGAATATTCTGGGATTGGTTTTTTAGTCAAATTAACCAGTGGTATAAATTCAGACAAAGTCAATGTATAGGTTCTGCAGCAGTTACGGTGACTGAGTTAACAGTTATCTATACCTTGGTCATTCCTACAAACTATCACCAAAGGTAACAATATTCAAAGGCATGAATGTGTATGTGTCAACCCAAGGAATAAGTCAGGAGACACAAGAGACTGCAGATGCCGGGATCTTGAGCAAAACACTGGAGGAACTCACTGGGTCAGGCAGCGTCTGTGTAGGAAATTGGCAGACGACGTTTGAAGCCTGAAGCAGGGTCCTGACCCAAGACCTCGTCTGCCCGTTCCCTCCACAGATGCTACCTGACCCGCTGAGTGCCTCCAGCACTCTGTGCTTTGCTGAAAAATACCTTAAAAACCTCTAATAAGGTTGTAAGATTGTGGACAGCTCTCAGCTGCCCAGGATCCAGCTGGTTCTAGAATGCTGTTGAATGGAAAGTAACCAGAAATACATTTCTCCTAAACTCAGTCTTGGGTATAACTGGTTTGCATCACTTGCATTGCATGAAACATGCCGAGAACGATCTTTGACTTTTTGTAATGCAAACTTTAAATATATATATATTTGGAGCATTGTCTACCTTTTGGAATATAATTCAATCTGTAATAAGGTTGCAAAAAGAAATCATTGAATTTAATTAAATTGAATACTTTATTGTCAGTGCAATACTTTGCTTGCATGCCCAAGGTATGCAAATAGTTACCAGGTAAAGGGCACTGACAATGTTACAAACTACCCCTGCGCCAAGTCCTCCTCTGTTACCCCCCCCCCCCCCCCGCCCCTCATGGCGGTCCCCCCAAGCCGGGTCCTTTGTTCTAAAGAGTCCGTTTGCACGTTTCTAAGATGAAATCTACTTGGTCTATTCTATTTTAAACAATATTTAAAATATATTTTAGAAGTCACTAGGACACAGTGAGCAGAACATTCTGTAGCAATAAAACAAGTTAAAGAAACAAGCCTGTCAGTATTAACATTACAGGTGTAGAATTTTTCCTTCTCTGTAAGGTATTGTGTGTTTTGGGTTGCTACCTAATCAAAGCACAAATATCTAAATATCCTGAGCTCGCTCTGGCCCCAAGGTAGGTGGATTGGTGCCAGTGGGCACTGGAAAACTGTGAGGGACAGGGAGGTCATTGAATTCCACAATGCAGCAGCGCAAAAAAAAGAAAATAAATTATAGTGAGCAATTTTGGGCACCATGTCCTAGTTGGGATGTGCTGGCTCTGGAGAGGGTCCAGAGGAGGTTTACAAGAAGGATCCCAGGAATGAGTAGGTTAACATATGATGAGCATTTGACGGCGCTGGGCCTGTACTCGCTGAAGCTCAGAAGGAAATTGCCTAATAGTGAAAGGCTTGGATAGAGTGGATGTGGAGAGGATGTTTCTAGGACTAGAGGTTGTAGCCTCAGAATTAAAGGACGTTCCTCTAGAAAAATGAGAAAGAATTTCTTTATTCAGAGGGTGGTGAATCTCTGGAATTATTTGTCACAGGCGGCTGCGGAGGTCGTCAATGGATATTTTTGAGGCAGAGATAGATAGATAGATTCTTGATTAGTACGGGTGTCAGGAGTTATGGGGAGAAGGCAGGCGAATGGGGTTAGGAGGGAGAGATAGATCAGCCATGATTGAATGGTGGAGTACTTGATGGGTCGAATGGCCTAATTCTGCTCCTATTACTTATGACCTGGTTGTGTTAAAGAGGAGGAGTTAGCAAATAACAATTGGTAATAATATGCTGGAGTAACACAGGCAGCATCTCGGGAGAACATGGATAGGTGACGTTATGGGTCTGGACACTTCTTCCGACTATTGAATGCACTGATTGGTAATCGTGTGGTGGGTTGGGAAAATGTCCCAGGTTAGAAGACTGGAACGTTATTAAAGCAAAACTGACCAGCCACTAACATGAGGATGTTAGAAAGATACAAAAAGCTCGAGTAACTCAGCGGCAGGGAGAGAGAGAGAGAGAGAGTGGGAGAGGGGGAGTGAGAGAGGGGAGAGAAAATGGATTAGGGGGAAGGTTTTGGAGGAAATTCCCAAGCAAAGGACCGTGGTGGTTGAAGGCATGGACGTTAGACTAATTAAAATTGGTGAACCTCTTGAGGCCAGAATTGAGGTGCAGATACCACTGTGGTGCAGATACGACTGTGGTGCAGATACCACTGAGGTGCAGATACCACTGTGGTGCAGATACAACGGTGGTACAGATACCACTGAGGTGCAGATACCTCCTGAGATGCAGATACCTCCTGAGGTGCAGATACCTCTGAGGCGCAGATACGACGGTGGTACAGATACCACTGTGGTGCAAATACCACTGAGGTGCAGATACAACGGTGGTACAGATACCACTGAGGTTCAGATACCTCCTGAGGTGCAGATACCTCCAGAAGTGCAGATGCCACTGGTGCAGATGCCACTGAGGTGCAGTGACCCCTGTGGTCCAGATACGACGGTGGTACAGACACCACTGAGGTACAGATACCTCCTGAGGTGCAGATACCTCCTGAGGCGCAGGCACCGCTGGTGCAGACACCTCCTGTGGTGCAGATACCACTGGTGCAGATACCTCCTGTGGTGCAGATACATCTGAGGAGCAGATACCACTGTGGTGCAGATACATCTGAGGAGCAGATACCACTGTGGTGCAGATACATCTGAGGAGCAGATACCACTGTGGTGCAGATACATCTGAGGAGCAGATACCACTGTGGTGCAGATACGTCTGAAGGTAGATAGAGAAAGCTGGTAGATAATGGAGTGAGCCTCTGGAAATGTTTAAAAGCAAAGATGAGAATTTATAAAGTGACTCAAACCTGAATTTTACATACTAGCGACTGAATGTTGCCATTCAGTTCATGAAAACTCTAATGAATTCATTGGAGAATTTGCAAATTACTACCCCAAAAAAATTGAGAATGAAATTCACTCTCACAGAATTTATATGATAAAGAGGTTAAAGAACTCTTTTGTTTCCAACTGGCCATCGTTTTGTGCTGCACGCCCAGACTATGCAGCTTCATGTTATAGTAGATCCTGATCCATGTTGGTCCCTTAGGAAGGCAAGCCTCCTGTGCAGCATCTCTCCGTCTAGTGACGTTGGGATCTGCCTGTGCAATGGGCATATTTGTGTGATGGTTCACTGCAGTAATGGCAGTGATGCATAGAATACCAAGCACGCAAAGCTGCCTCCACGCACAAGTACATCACTAATACACAGGGCAGTCAAATGATTTCCTCATGTACGCTCTCCACCAGCAGTTAAATGATTTCCACCAGTACGCTCTACAACATGCTGCTAATTTTCAGGTCAAATTCTGTGGTGCAGCGTATTGAGCTACATATCTGAATTTCAAGCTGCATTGAAACTCGAGCTACACTCCGAGGCAGTGCGTGTGAGACCTGCGCCTGTCTGCATACGCTGCGCTGTGTAACATCACTTGTCGAAGAGCTCACGGATCTGAAATCTGTTCATTTTCATTGGTGAATGCAGACAAGTGAGCATTGTGTCTAAAATTCTGGCTTATCATCTAAACCATGAATGACTGGCAGATCTGTTGGCTTTATCTCGCACTGCATTCCTCGTGCTATTATGGCATCTGCATTGTAATTAAGTGCCTATCCTTGCTGTGATGGATCCTTTAATGAACTTCAGCATATCTCCCTTTAGGTGGAGATGGGTCCAACTGGGATTAACCAGAGATACCAAGTGAACATTGTTCTAAACTGTACTTAAATCCTTAATGGATCCTGTTACCTACTTATCTTTCTTGCCATATCAACGATAATGCACTTAAATATATTTTCAAGTACTTTCCTGTCCTACAAATTCTGCAGCATTTGGCTGTGGCAATTTAATAGCTAATCCTAGCCTCAAAGATCTCACAGCATTAAAATAATCTTTAGTTCCAACAAGCTTCAGTAGAAACTTTTCCTTTCTTCTTTTTGTTTCTTTGCATATATTGATGTTTGATAGTCATGAGTACAGCGTGGAAACAGGCCCTTCGGCCCACCTTGTCCATACCGACCAAGTCGGCATACTGGGTTAGTCCCATTTGCGTGCATTTGACCCATATCCCTCAAATTTGAATCCTTTTTCTATCTGTCCAAATGTCTTTTAAAAGCCGTAATTGTATCCGCTTCTATAGGCAGTATCCTCTGAGTGAAAAAGTTGTCCCTGAAGTCTTTATTAAATCTCTCCCCACACGCCTTATGCCTGTGCCACCTGGTTTTAGACTCCTCTACCTTGGGAAAAAGACTGTAAGCGTTCACAGTATCCATGCCCCTCATGATCTTGTACACCTCAATAAGGTCACCCCTCAGCCTCCTACACTCCAAAGAAAAAGTTCCAGCCAATCCAACGTCGCCCTAATGACATTATGTTGGAATTTCTCTCATGTGAGGAATATTCTTTCTCTCCGATACTTTTCATTTATTTAGCTAGTTCTGGTTTAGGTAGTTCTGTTAAAATATGTTAGTTGCGTTCTGAAGAAATCTAAAGGGGTTGTCCCACTACGGCGACCTAATCCGCGAGTTCTGATGAGTTTGCCCTCGACTCATATTCGCAGCATGGTCGACATGAGGTCCTAGGAGGTCTTTGTAACTCTCCTTCATGCTCGAGAGTAGTCCTCGCGTACTTGAGGCTTCAGCTAGGTCGCGGCGTATTTATCAACATGTTGAAAAATGCCCGCGAGTAAAAACATTGATACTTTTTTTACTCGTAGGTTTAGTTGACGTAGGTCGTAGCATGTTAGTCGTAGGTAATCGAGGGTAGTCGAAGATAGTCGTAGATAGTCTTCAACATAGTCGAAGGGAGGTCGAAGGAGATTGAAGGAGGTTGGCTTCACTCTCCACTATTCGGTGTCCAATTTTCCCGAAGCTAGTCGTAGCTAGTTGAAGCTAGTCTTCAACATAGTCGAAGGAGGTCGAAGGAGGACTTCAACATTACATTTTTTCAAACTCTCCTAAACTCTTCTAAACTCGCCAATTAGGTCGCCGCAGTGAGACAGCCCCTTAATACTGTAGAAAATCTGGCTATAAAGACAACTGTGTCAATGGGGATAAGAGGCAAGTTTCAGACTTGCAATAATAAAGTTATTTTTCTTGCATGATTTTCAAGAATCAATCTCTTTTGTAGGTTTCTTTTGTAAATCTCCCTTGTAAATATATTTGAAAATATATATTCCAAATGTTATATACTTTGTTATATTAAAATATATAACAATAATTTAGTTGTATAAATTATTATTATATATTGATGCAATATATAAATATGGTTGTGATAATACTTATTTATATAATTATATATATAATATATAAATATGGTTGTGATAATACTTATTTATATAATTATATAAATCATAATACGATTTATATTTATATAAATTACAATTTATGTAATTTTATTAAAAATATTATTAGTATAAGCTAAATATACTAAAGGCTGCATGTTGCATTGTTTAATTGATTTTCGCTGCACAGGTGTCAATAGAAGCTAGATAGACACAAAAAGCTGGAGTAACTCAGTGGGTCAGACAGCATCAATGGAGAAAAAGAATAGGTGACGTTTCAGGCTGAGACCGTCCTATTGATGTTCAATTTCAATGGCCACCCATGGTGTGTTCATACTACTGGGGTGTACACTGCCCACGCAAAATATGAGGTGCTGCTCCTCCAATTTGCGTTGGGCCTCATTCTGACAATGGAGGAGGCCCAGGACAGAAAGGTCAGTGTGGGAATGAGAGGGGGAGTTCAAGTTGTTTAGCAACCGGGAGATCATGTAGGCTAGGCGAACTGAGCGGAGGTGTTCAGTGAAATGATGGCCGAGCCTGCGCTTGGTCTTGCCGATATATAGGTGTCCACACTTTGAACAGCGGATACAGTAGATGAGGTTGGAAGACCGCTTTTAAGTGGTCCTTTAATTCCTGATTGAAATCTGTGTAATACTAATAGTGTTTCATCAATCACGTTATATCCAACTCCTGCTGTGGAAACGTGTTAGTGCATTTACAATTAAACACAAATACGTGCTATAACGCCAGGATAAGTGCTCAACCGAGAAAACCAAGCCCAAAGCCAAAGTAGTATCTAAACTGATTCTACTGTGCTAAGGACACTAACTGACTCCATATGCAACAATCAGCTACCCACATGTTAACAAGCTCATTAAAAAAAACTGGTCGTGTAGATGCAAGTGTATCATTGGGTTTATCAAGTGGGCACCTCCCTTCACTGATGTTTCATTGAGTTAGGCCCCACGACACCTCAGGAAGGCTCAACGTTAGTGCTGGTGTCCCAGAACCACCACCGTCAATACCTGCTCTCACCACCTGTGCCACCAGTATCTACCTGTGTTCTCATTTATCCATTCTACCACTTTTTTTTTGTTTCCTCCCATTTAGTTTTCTCCAGTGGAATTAGTCAAGCCCTCATGTTTGCTTCATGACTGTATTACTGATATCTGGATGGATGGATGTGTGATATCCAAATATTCTACCTCTATTGCAAATTTCTTGATTTCTTATAATCAATTTTCCCATTTACATTTTAATTTAATGTTAATTTGCCAAAGGTGGTGGGTATGTGGAATGAGCCGCTAGAGAGGTAGTTGAGGCAGGTGCAATGACATTTAAAAGACACTTGGACAGGCACATGGATAGGAAATGTTTAGAGGACTATGGGCCAAATGCAGGCAAATTGGACTAGCGTAGACGGGGCATGGGCGAGTTGGGCCGAAGGGCCTGTTTCTGTGCTCTATGACTCTAAGATAAGTGCTCAGCTAAGCCCTCAGGTACAGACTGGGGGACAAGGCCTGAAACTGGGAAGTAATCAGGCTGAAGAAGGGTCCCGACCCTGAGTGTCTCCTGTCCATGTTCTCTATTGATGCTGTCTGACCCGCCGAATTACCCCACACTTTGTGTCCTGCAGTGACCAAGTCTTTTATTGGTTGCTATTTGCAATTCTGGGCTAAATATTCCATCAAAAGCAAATGCTTGGCACATATTTTCATCTCATGGAAAAATCTGTTTTATACTTTGTCACATGGTTGTTGCTCAAAGCAAGTTTCATTGGTAATTAATTCCAGTTTCTGTATTATGAGTGGAAAGATATCAGATGTTTCATGTGGTTAAGGTAGAATTTCACTGTAATCTCCGCTGGAAACTTAATGGAACGGGTAAGATTCTGATCTAGCTCCTACCTGTCATAGGTATTAAATAGTTTACTGAAGCTCTTGCCCATGTTCCTGTAAAGGTTTCAGTGCTGTGGGTCACCCTATACAGCCTGGACTCAACTGTGCTTTGTTTCATAAAACACGACTTTACATAACTTGGGTTAAAATTAAGCAAGACTGAAAGCTACGTCCAATAAGAATGAATTTAATTGAATGAAACAAAATAGTTTTGATGAAAATAGTATTCACTTGATAGGGAGGTGGGATGACTTGCAGAATTCCCATTGCCAAGGCGGAAGGAATGGGAGATCTGTGATAAGCCAGCAAGATGGGTTTTATCTGCAACTTTCTACTTTCATTGAAAGTTGTTTTGTGATTTTAATTAAACACACAATAAAAATGCAAGTGAATGGTTAAGGGCCTGTCCCACTTGGCCGTCATTTTCGCGCCATTTACACGACCTCCAAAAATTTGGTCGTTCCATTGTGACGCACGGGTAGCGCGGGACGGGCGCATGGAGAGGCGTGGAGGAGTGTGGAGTTGCGACCCGTATAGCGCGGCGCTCCAGGATTTCGTGCTGTACGAAATCTTCGCTCGCCACAGGCATGGCGTATCGCTTACGCACATGGACGTACTGCGGTCGCACGCTGACGTCCTGACCTCGTACGTGTAGTGCGTGGTGACGCATGATTATGTCACCGTGTGTAACCATGCGCCGGCGCGCGCCGCCCATACGCAGTCGGCCTGCATTTAATGCGTCATGGATATAAGCGCGCACAATTAAAAAATTTGCAGTTTCGTAGAGAGAACTACGTGGTGAACACCAAAATACACTAAACCGGAAAGTGCAAATTGTTGCTTCACCTGCAATGACTGCTTGGGTCCCTGGATTGTGGGTAAGGAAGAGGTTAAAGAGACAAATGTATCTCCGACAGGTGGATGAATGAATGACATGAGAAGGGGTGCAATTGGTAGAAATGGAAGAGCAAACCAGATAGGTGATACATAATGCTGGAGTAACTCAGCGGGACTGGCAGCATCTCTGGAGAGAAGCAATGGGTGATGTTTCGGGTCGAGACCCTTCTTCATCCAGCATTTTGTGCCTCGTTTTGTAAACCATCATTATCATCATCATCATCATCGTTGAAAACATCCACGGGCACGGTGCCTTATAACACTGTGTACGACAGTGATCACAACTTCTACTGAAGTGGGGATGGCCGTTGGCTCGCTAGGAGCTCATCCGCCCTTTGACAGGTCTTGTTTTTGGTCCTGCTGGGGGTCCACAGCCCCCTCCTCACCTGGCAAACCAGGTGGGGGAGACGGTTTAGTCGCCGACTATCCCACCATGGAGCAGGTAGCACGGGATTACATGGTACCTGTAACATGGTACATGGAGGGAACTCCCCCCCCCCGACTTGACAAGAAAACCAGCATCTGCAAATCCTTGTTCGTCTGTTCTTCAACTTCACAGGCCAGGGCTGAATTTCCTGCGCAGAGATGAATGGGAATAAAATAATCAGGATGAATTAAATCCAGGGTTTACGTAAATTGCTGGGCTCTGAACAACTGAAGACTGAAGAACATGAGATGACAAGTAAAAACACATCGCCTTTCAATAGCAGTAAAAGGGAGATCTATGCGATTTATGCTTTTAAATAGAACACAATTTTAATTGCACTTTTATCTGGCGTTTTTGTTTGTTTAAATTCTGCTTCTGCACCTGATTATCTTGTAATGCTCAGGCACACGCACAGATTTTGGCACCACTAAACCTGGCAGAATGAGTTGATGTGCTGCTTCATTGTAATATTTCCGTTTATCGTGGAACATTGACATTTTTGAGCTAACCAGCAATGTACAACTAACCTAAATGCCACCTCTTGTGCCTTACGCTAATGAGGTAAAACAAACCATGTTCAATTAACTGCTTCACTGCTTTTCGATCTGATAGCATGTGCCTGCGACTAAAGTCCACACATTTGTGGAATAGGTGGTAAAATTAAGCATGAGTGGTGACAAAGTGTGTCGAGGCTGTAAGGGGAGATCGGCACAGATGTCGACAAGACAGTGGTGAGGCCGCACTTGGGAGCATGGCGTTCAGTTTTGGTCACCCTGCTGTGGGAAGAAGGCCACTCAGCTGGAAAGAGCTCAGGGAACCTTTATGAGGATGTGACCAAGACTCGAGGGTCTGAGCTACAGGGAGAGGTTGAGCAGACTAGGACATTATTCCTTGGAGCCAGGCACGGAAATCACCATCAAACCATGGGGGGGACACAATTTACTGGCGGCTGCGCGCACACATGCTCACACAAACATACACACACACGCGCACGCATGCGCACACACGTGAGGCTTTGGCCGTGGGCCCTGTGGACGGTAACATCGTAAGCTGACCTGGTTGGTGACCGACTACGAACTCCAGCAACAGCAGCTTTGTCCGCTCCGAATCGCGGGGCCTTTCAACGGCCAGTGGGGGTTTAAACATCGAGAGCCTCGATCGCCTCGATACAGCAGTTTGATTTTAAGCCGCGCCGGGCGCAGAAAGGCCCCACGAATGGGCCAATTCAGCCCTTAGAAAGCGGCTGATAAAGTCTGGATTACAAAACATCGGGGGGGGGGGGGGGGGGGGAATTGTCCCCCACCTCTCAAAGCAGGGGGGGGGACGTGTCCCCCCCCGTCCCCCCCAGGATTTCCGCCCATGCCTGGAGCGCAGGAGTATGAATGGTGATGTTAGAGGTGTATAAAATCATGAGGGGAACAGATAGGGTAAACGCACAGAATCTTTTACCCAGAACCAAATTAAACTAATCTGCTCTGCCTGCAAGTGATCTATATCCCTTCATTCCCTGCACACCTGTGTGCCTATCTGAAAACCTCTTAAACACCACTATTGTATCTGCCTCCACTACCACCCCTGGCAGCACGTTCCATGGACTCACCACCCTCACTGTAAAAAGGTTGCCACGCATCTCCCCTTTAAACTCTGCCCCTCTACCATAAAGCTATGCCCATACTCCAGTGCTAAGTGGCCCACACCTTCCCACCTGCCTACCAGGCACAACCCATTCCTTTGCTCCAGAGATGCTGCCTGTCCCGCTGAGTTACTCCAGCATGTTGTGCCTATTGACAGAGTAATATTTGGGTTTTGTCAAGCTCACTCAGCAGCCCTCAATCATCTCTGCTGTCACCCGCACCAACGCATCTCCACTTAGCAGAGCCACACTGGCCATTCTGACAGAGCATCTGGATTGAGCTCCAATCTGGACTTTAAACTTAGTCCAGCCACTTCTGTACAACTGGGATGGGTTCAGCAGAGTATGTGCAGAGTTAATCGGAGAACCATATAACATGGCTTTGGATGAATGTCATATCTTGTGAATTCATGTTTGCTTGGAGTAACAGTGATAGAGTCAAGGAGCATGAAAACAGGCCCTTCAGCCCAACTAGCCCTTGCCAACCAACATTTCCCATCCATGTCTGAAGAACGGTCTCGACTTGAAACGCCACCTATTCCTTTTCTCCAGGAAGCTGTCTGACCCGCTGAGTTACTCCAGCTTTTTGTATCTATCTCATCTACACTAGTCACACCTGCCTGCTTTTGGCCCATATCCCTCTAAACCTGTCCTATCCATGTACCTGTCCAATTGTATCTTAAACGCTGCGATAGTACCTGTCTCAATTACCTCCTCCTTTTTCCATACACCCACCACCCTTTGTGTCCAAAAGTTGCCCCTCGGCTCCCTATTAAATGTTTCCAACCCTCACCTTAAACCTATGTTCTCTGGTTCTTGATTCCCTTACTCTGGGTAGAAGGCTCTGTGCATTCACCCTATCTATTCCTTTCATGATCTCATACTCCTCTATAAGATCACCCCTCGTCCTCCTGTGTTCCAAAGAATAAAGTCTGAGCCTGCTCAACCTCTCCCTACAGCTCAGGCCCTCGAGTCCTGGCAACTTCTCTTCTCCCTTTCCAACGTAACGACATCTTTCCTATAACAGGGTGACCAAACCCGAATGCATTGCTCTAGATGTGGCCTCCCCACTCTCCCCTCCCTGAGATCTCTCCCCTCTCACCTTAAGCCTGCGCCTACTGGTTCTTCATTCCCCTACTCTGGGTAAAATACTGTGTATTTACCCGATCTATTCCCCTCATGATCTTGTACACCTCTACATCTGGAGGTGAGTTGCTAAACAGAGCGAGATGGCAACCACTTGAGATTTCCAGTCACACAGCCGTACCGCATGGAAACACAGGCCCTTCGGCCCACCTTGTCCATGCTGACCAAGCTGGCATACTGGGCTGGTCCCATTTGGCCCATGGCTTTCTATCCATATATCTGTCAGTTATTAGCACAGAGACATGTATCTCAGCCCTTTTCCTTGGTCACCTCTGTAAACGTAATATCTTTGGAACATGTTCATTTGTAGCTTAGTATTTTCATGGAGAAATTCTCTTTCAGGTTAAAATGCATCCGTGCCTATTAATATGTCTAAATAATGTAAAATTGCAGGATTAAACATTCCCAAATAGAACTGAATTGCTTAATCATTATGAACAATAAAACTAAAACCGTGCAAAATTCCACTGGAGCATAGGAGGCTGAGGGGTGAGAGTGGTGAGTGTGGAATTCTCTGCCTCAGAGGGCAGTGGAGGCAGGTTCTCTGGATGCTTTCAAGAGAGAGCTAGATAGGGCTCTTAAAAATAGCGGAGTCAGGGGATATGGGGAGAAGGCAGGAACAGGGTACTGATTGGGGATGATCAGCCATGATCACATTGAATGGCGGTGCTGGCTCGAAGGGCCAAATGGCCTACTTCTGCACCTATTGTGTATTGTCTATTGTCTATTGACCTTATTGAGATGTACAAGTTCATGAGGGGCATGGATAAAGTGAACGCTCACAGTCTTTTTTTTCCCAGGGTAGAGGATTCTAAAACTAGAGGGCACAGGCTTAAGGTGAGAGGGGAGAGACCTCAGCGGGCAACTTTTCTACTCAGGGGGCAGTCCATATCTGGGATGAGGTGCCAGAGGAAGCTATAGATCGGATCTATAATTACATCTTTTAAAAGACAATTGGACAGATATAGAGGGCAAATGGGCCAAATGCAGGCAAATAGGACTAGCCCAGTATGACAACTTGGTCGGCATGGGCAAGGTGGGCCGAAGGGCCTGTTTCCGTGTTGTACGGCTGTGTGGCTGTAAATGTCAAATGGTTGCCCTCTGGTTCTGTTTACCATGCTTTAACACAGAGGCATGCATCTCGGGCCTCCTGCTTGGTCATCTCTGAAAACGGAGAACATTAGTTGCCCAGTACACGCGGTTTGAACCAGAACATCGTCTATCCTTTAGTTCGACACAAAAAACTGGAGTAACTCAGCGGGACAGGCAGCATCTCTGGAGAGAAGGAATTGGTGATGTTTCGGGTCGAGACCCTTCTTCAGACGGGATTCCTTTGTTGGCTGAGGCTTTCAGTTATGTGCTCAGTTATAGATTATCCAAGGTCAGACATATTTTTGTTACACAGTAAATTATTTACCCAACTTGTCCAACATTCCCTTTCCAAATGAAGGGTCAGATAACTTTGTTCATTTGTGCCAATTCAGCGGATATCAGTAATAGCCCAAAATAATTGTTTTGTTTGTTTTTTTCCTTCGGTCTGTTCAGAGTCATAGACATACAGCACGCAAACAGGCCTTTTGGCCCACCCCTTCCATGCCAACTGAGATTCCCCATCTACACTAGTCCCATTTTGGCCCATATCCCTCTAAACGTTTTATATCCATGTACCTGCCCAAATATATTTTAAATGTGGTTGCTGTACCTGATTTAACTACTCCATGAAGCACATCTCCCAAATGAATCTGCTAATCGTCTAATTCATGGGATAGGTTCATGGGTCATACAGCAAGGAAACAGGCCCTTCGGCCCAACGTGCCCATGCCGACCAGGGTGTCCCATCTACGCTAGTTCCACCTGCCTGCATTTGGCCCATATCCTTCTAAACCTTTCCCATCTATGTACCCATCCAAGTGCCTTTTAAATAATGTTATAATACCTGCCTCAGCTACCTCCACTGGCAGCTCGTTCAACCAACCTCTGCGTGAATACATTTCCCCTCAGGCGCCTATTAAACATTTCCCCTCTCACCTGAAACCTATGCCCTCTGGTTTGTGGTTCCTTGAAGGTGCTGGAGGGACAATGCATAAGATTCAGAAACAATCCTCCACACAGTATCCCAGAAGAGAGGGGAGTTAGAAGCAAGTTGGCAGTGGTTGTAAGGGTCAAGGTAACCTTCAGCTCCAGGTATTACATTTGTTCCAGATCGGTGCTGGAGGTGTTCTTTGGTTTGAAGCACACCATTGCATTAGGGAGATTGCCCATTCTCTCTGTTCTGTAGAGGGAATATAAATTATCCTTGCAGAACAGATTGCAAGCCTAGCCCCAGGCAGGGTGCCACCTATAACACTGCCATCTATTAGAGATGCCACCTGTAACACTGCCACCTATTAGAGGTGCCACCTGTAACACTGCCACCTATTAGAGTTGCCATCTATATCACTGCTCCCTATTAGAGGTGCCACCTATAACACTACCATCTAGTAGAGGTGCCACCTGTAACACTGCCACCTGTAACACTGCCACCTATTAGAGGTGCCACCTGTAACACTGCCACCTATTAGAGGTGCCACCTATAACACTGCCACTTTAGAGGTGCATCCTAATAGGAGGTGCCACCTATAACACTGTTATTGATACATGTTCATTGTGCCTGTCTTTCTTAGTTTAGATTAGAGATACCACGTGGAAACAGGCCCTTCGGCCCACCGAGTCCATGCCGATCAGCGATCACTGCACACTTACACTATCCTACACACACTAGGGACAATTTACAATTATACCAAGCCAATTAGCTTACACTCCTATACATCTTTGTGGGAGGAAACTGGAGCACCTGGACAAAAACCCATGCGGGTCACAGGGAGAAAGTACAAACTCCGTACAGACAGTACCTGCGGTCAGGATTGGACCTGGGCCTCTGACGCCGTAAGCAGCAACTCTCCCGCTGCGCCAACTTATCATGGTTGAGTACCCAGCCAAATGTGAATGCTGTGAGACGTTGATGAGGCACTTGACATTGTGAAACGAAGTACTGACAATACTCCGGAGATCATGTAGCATCTGTGGGAAGAGAACAAAGTTAATGTGTTTGATTTATTTAAAACCTCCAGCAACTGCAGAGTTTTAGTTTTGGAATAATGTGAGTATGTGGTGAAGCATGTGAATGTTAGACACAAAATGCTGGAATAACAACTCAGCAGGTCAGGCAGCATCTCTGGAGAAAATGGATGGGTGACGTTTCAGGTCGAGACCCTCTTCAGACCTTTCAGACAGACTTCTGAAGAAGGGTCCCAATCCAAAACTTCATCCATCCATTTTCTCCAGAGATGCTGCCTGTCTTGATGAGTTTCTCCAGCATTTTGTGTTTATCTTCAGTATAAAGCAGCATCTGCAGTTTCTTCCTACATATGTGAGTGTTATGGTTGAATGACAAACTGTTGCAAGGCGAGTGTGTGCGGCTATTGAGTTAAGGCTTTGATTATGAATTTGTCACATTGATCAATGTGCAATGTTGCCTGTTGATGATGCTTGTTGTTTATACCTTGTCCTTGGTGGTGGTGGATGTCTATGTTTGGACGGTGCTGTCGGAGTCACTGTCGGAGTCACTGTCTCCAGGCTATTGTTCTGTGGTAGAGCATTTAACCTCAGATCAAGAGGTCCCCTGTTTGGATCTGGGTGTTCCCTCAGCACTTATTAATTTCAGAAGCATTGGAATTACTAATGGTCCTGTTCCACTTAGGCAACTTTTTAGGCGACTGCAGGAGACTATGCGGTCGCCACATGTTCGCAGGTGGTTGCCGGGGAGTCGCCTTCATGGTCGTGAGGAGTTCCCGCATTCTGGGAACTAGCCGCGGCCTCATTATGGTCACCTCGAATTCTTCAACGTTGAAAAATTAGCGGCGACCAGAATGAAGCCGCCATGGAAAGTAGCGAGAATTCTCGTGCCGTAGGTGGGTCGCCAGGAGGTCCTAGTGGGTCGCCAGGAGGTCGAAGGTTCTTGTAGTTTCTCGTAGGTTGGAGCCGGTGCTGACGGGTGAATTTCATTGGATCTTTGGGGAAAATAAAACGTAAGCAGTAGTTTTCAGAACCAAGGATAACTGACCGGTAATGTTAAATGTCCGCCGAGCTTCACAGCCGTGTATCTCTGGCTTCTTAAAAGTTGTCTCCACTCCTTCTCTACTCCTTCTCCACCCTCCCCCCCCTCTTTTCAAGGACTTCCCGTACACTGTGCTTTTTAATTACAGCGCCAACCTTCCTGTTCATTGCGGTGTGTGTCTGTTTCACCTTGGCTTTGCATCGTGTGAATTTCACTCAGACAGCACTCCCCCCGCTTGCCTTGCATAACGGGCTGGTGAAGGAGGCGATGTTTGTGTGTGTGTTCCACTCTGACAGATGTCGTTCCAGTTGCCGGGTTTTCAGGCGACTGCCGGCAACTTGACAGTCCGCTGAAAAATCGCCTAAGTGGGACAGGCCCACTAGGAATTGAAGGCTGAGGTGGCATCTCTGGAGAACATGGATCGGTGACGTTTCGGGTCGGGGACCCTTCTTCGGATTGATTATGTGGGGGTGGGGAAGAAAGATGGAAGAGAGGAGGGGCAGGACAAAGTGTGGCAAGTGATAGGCAGATACAGGCGAGGGGGGTTTTGATGGGAAGATGGTTGGACAAAGGCCAGAGATTGAAGCAGGAGGCGTGAGACAGACTGATTGATAGAGTGGATGTGGAGAGGATGATTCCACCAATGGGAGAGTCTAGGACCAGAGGCGAGAGCCACCAAATAAAAGGATGTAAGGAAAGGAGATGCGGAGGAATTTCTTTAGTCAGAGGGCGGTGAATCTGTAGAATTAATTGCCACAGATAACTGTGGAGGACGTCAGTGGATATTTTTAAGGCGGAGATTGATAGATTCTTGATCAGTACGGGTGTCAGGGGTTACGAGGCGGGGGCAAGAGAATGGAGTTGAGAGGGAAAGATAGATCGGCCATGATTAAATGGCGGGGTATATTCGATGGGCAGAATGGACTAATTCTGCTCCTAGAACTTATGAACTTATTGAAGAGTTGCAAATTGTGAAGCCAGAGGAAGGAATTTTTAAAGTTTAGTTTATTTTAGAGATACATCGCGGTAACAGGCCCTTCGGCCCACCGAGTTCGCACCGATCAGCGATCCCCGCACATTAACACTATCACACACACACACACACACACGAGGGACAATTTACATTTATACCAAGCCAATTAATCTAAAAACCTGTACGTCTGTGGAGTGTGGGAGGAGTCCGAAGATCTCGGAGAAAAACCACGCAGGTCACGGGGAGAATGTACAGACTCCGTACAGACAGCACCCGTAGTCAGGATCGAACCCGGGTCTCTGGCGTTGTAAGTGGCTGTAAGGCGGCGACTTTATCGCTGTGCCGCCGTGCCGTCCATGGAGAAGAATGTAGGGTGGTTCTTCAGCCCTTCCCAGTCCCGAGCCAGAGAATCTAGGACCGCACGACACTGTTTTTGAAGATGTTAGATTTTACTTGGATGGTATCAACTGTCCCGTTTGCTTTCTCCTCATCACCATGGCTTTCATTTGCTTTCAGCTCCGCTTACCCTGACCTGTGCAGCAGATGAGTTCAGGTGCGTTGGCGATGGTGAGTGTATTCCCCCCAGCTGGGTGTGTGACGGTGAAGACGATTGTGATGATGGATCTGATGAGCGTCAGCATTGCCGTAAGTCCAACCTTTTATTACAACCTGTCCAAAGCAGAGGAAACCTGGATAAAAGTGTGAAACTCACGTACATCTTCTAGTTCATTTACAAAATATACAGACTTTCTGGAATTAAGAACTGGTACTGTTAAGTAATGGAAGTAAGAATGTAATTGTTCTATCTGGGACATATGACAATAAAACACACTTCTCACTTGACTCTTGAATTCCTCCCAAGATGCTGCCTGTCCCGCTGAGTTACTCCAGCATTTTGTGTCTACCTTCGGTGTAAACCAGCATCTTCAGTTCCTTCCTACACATATATAGAGACTAACGTGATCCACTCATCCAAGTTTTCTGAATGAAGTTTGGAATGAATAATCTGTACTTTACATAGAAACAAGGAACGGCAGATGCTTGTTATCAAGGAAAGAGCACAAAGTGCTGGAGTAACTTAGCGGCTCAGTCAGCATCTCTGGAGAACACGGATAGGTGACGTTTCACAGAGTGCTGGAGTAACTCAGCGGGTCAGTCAGCATCCCTGGAAAACATGGATGGGTGACGTTTTGGGTTGGGAATGATCTTCAGATGGAATATGTGTCCTGACCTGAAACGTCACCTATCCATTTTCTCCTTGGATGCTGCCTGACCTGCTGAGCTGCCCCAGCACTTTGTGTCTTTCCTTTGATATGTACTTCCTATAAATGTTTGGCATGTCCCCAAGATCAGTCTTGAAATCCATGCAAGTTCATGCACTTAGGATGCAGTGTTCATTTTGACGGGCAGACCTATTATCATACTATTGGTCAGCTTAATCTTAACATTGCATCGACGGTCCTAGAATCTTGATTTAAAACTGAGTTAGCCGTGTGCAGGTTTCCAGGTGATCAGGGAACTCATCCAGTGTCTTTAGTGGATCCGGTATCTGCCGTTTCTTGTGCCCTACATATTTTATCGCGCTGTTTCTGTCCAGTCAATCATCCAGCGTGTAGGAAAGAACTGCAGATGCTGGTTTACACTGAAGGTAGACACAAAATGCCGGAGTGTTGGTGTCTCTGCTTGCTTTGTGACAGGGAAGTTGTACAAGGCATTGACGAGGCCACATTTGGAGTATTGTGTTCAGTTTTGGTCACCCTGCTGTACGAAAGATATAGTTAAGCTGGGAGGGGTGCAGAGAAGATTTACAAGGATGTTGCCAGGACTCGAGGACATGAGCTATAGGGAGAGGTGGAGCAGGCTAGCACTTTATTCCTTGGAGCACTGGAGGATGAGGGGAGATTCAAGATTCAAGATTCAAGAGAGTTTATTGTCATGTGTCCCAGATAGGACAATGAAATTCTTGCTTTGCTTCAGCACAACAGAATATTGTAGGCATAAATAAATACAGAACAGATCAGTGTGACCATATATCATTGAATATATATACACACACATAAATAAGCATATAAAGTGCAATAGGCTATTAAAGTTCAGATTTGTGTTTGAGTTGAGTTTAATAGTCTGATGGCTGTGGGGAAGAAACTGTTCCTGAACCTGGATGTTGCAGATTTCAGGCTCCTGTACCTTATAGAAGTGTATCAGATCTATCTTATAAACATATATGAGATCAGGAGAGGAATAGATCGGGTAAATGAGTCTTTTACCCAGAGTAGGAGAATCAAGAACCAGAGAACATAGGCTTAAAATGAATGGGAATAGGATCCTATGGAGCATCTCTTTGACACAAAGGATGGTGGGTCTATGGAACGAGCTGCTGGGGGATGCTATTGAGGCAGGTACTGTGACAACATTTGGGCTAGAACATGAATAGGATAGGTTTAGAGGGATGTGGGCCAAATGCAGGCAGGTGGGACAAGTGTAGATGGGACATGTCGATGGGCGTAGGCAAGTTAGGTCCAAGAGCATGTTTCCGTGCCGTGTGACTCTATGACGCGTGATGTCCTATCAGCATGTCTAAGAAGTGAAACACTAGATTTTCTAATTCGTGAATAATTTGGTGTGTGATGTACTATTTTAATAATAGGTTTCATTTTTTACCATGTATTGATTTTTTACTTGTATATAGGGGATTTACTGATAGAACAAAAGCATTAAATATGCTTTCTAATTGCTTCTTTTTGTCTGCTAAACAAGGGCTGAGTGGAGTGTTCAGGAAGGTGATCTGTTGCTCCAGAGATGCTACCCGACCCACTGCCTGACTCCAGTACTTTGTGTCTTTCTTTGATAAAGCACTGTCTGCATCTCCTTGTGCCCGACATATTTCATCGCTCGGTTTCCATCCAGTGAATGGTCCAGCGTGTAGGAAGGAACTGCAGATGTTGGTTTAAACCGGAAAATAGAACAAAATGCTGGAGTAACTCCGTGGGTCAGGCAGCATCTCTGGAGAGAAGGAATGGGCGACGTTTCGGGTCGAGATCCTTCTTCAGAGAAAGGAACTGCAGACGTTGGTTTAAACCGGAAATAGAACAAAATGCTGGAGTAACTCAGCAGGTCAGACAGCATCTCCAGAGAAAGAGAATAGGTGAAGAGACCTTTCTTCAGACTCACGTTTCGTGTTGATACCCTTCTTCAGACGAAGGAAGAAGCATCCCGACTTGAAACGTCACCTATTCCTTTTCTCCAGAGATGCTGCCTGACCCGCTGAGATACTCCAGCATTTTGTGTCCATCTTCAGTGAATTGTCATACTGAAGGTCCAGGTCTGTGTGGTGAACCATTGCACATGGGCTGGAGTGACTTTAATTCCCACTACACCTTCCTTTCCATGTAGCCAAAGGTTATGTCTATAATTATTTTATCATTCTGGTGTAATTTGTTAAGGGATTCTGGTGTGGGGTAATGATGACCAGTCCGTTAAGAGTGCAAGGTCAGGTTTTGTTAACATTAATTATTTTCTTTCTGTGCAGCTTCGAAGAGTTGCTCCAGTCAGCAGTTTACCTGTACCAATGGCGAATGTATCCCAAAAGAATACAGATGTGACCACGTTAATGACTGCAGTGATGGACTTGATGAAACAGGATGCCGTAAGTCCCTGAATTCCCTCCCCACCCAACAGCCAGCCCCGTCCCCAGATAGTTTCCCCAGCAACCATAGGAGATGTAACACCTCTCCTAGAGTGATACAGGGCCCTTCAGCTCAATTTCCCACCCAGACCAACATGTCCCATCTACACTAGTCCCACCTGCCTGCATTTGGCCCATATCCCTCCAAACCTGTGCTATCCATGTACCTGTCTAATTGTTTCTTAAACATTGCAATAGTCCCTGCCTCAACTATCTCCTCCAGGAGCTCGTTCCCTGCACCAACCACCATTTTTGTAAAAAAGTTACCCCTCAGATTCATATCAAATCTGTTCCCATTCACCTTAAACCTATGTCCTCTGGTTCTTGAATCCGTGACTCTGGACAGAGACTGTGGGTCTATTCCTCTCTCATGATTTTATACACCTCTATAAGATCACCTCATCCTCCTGCACTCCAAGGAACAGAGTCCCAGCCTGCTCAACCTCTCCCTATAGCTCGGACCTTCGAGTCCTGGCACCATCCTTGTAGCCTTGTGTCTCAGGCGTGTTGCACTAGTGTTCCTGTCCTTATACCTCCTCCCTCGCCTCCATCCAGAGACACCAACAGTCCTTTCAGACGAGGCAGAGGATCTACTTGCCTCTCCTCCAACCGCATCTACTGTCTGATGTGGGCTCCTGTATATCGGCGCCACCATACGTAGACTCAATGGCCGTTTCACCGGACACTTGCACTTGTTCCGCCAAGGCCTGCTGGATTTCCCGGTTGCCAACTCCCCTTCCCATTCCCACACTGACCTTTCCGTCCTGGGCCTCCTCCATTGCCAGAGTGAGTCCAAACCGCAAACCGGAGGAACAGCACCTCGTATTCCGCTTGGGTAGCTTACAACCCAGCGGTATGAACATCACATTTCCCAATTTCAAGCAGTACCCTCTGTCCCTCCCCCCACCTCATCACCCCCCCCCACCACTCCACCCTCCCACCCCCCACCCCATTACTTCCCCACTTCCAGCATGCAACCATTTCTCCCACCAACCCTTTCCCTTTCCACCTCCTTCCACTCACCTCTCACCCTCCCTACTCCAAGTTCCCCAGACCCCTTTACCCACCCCCCTTCTTTCCCCACCCCATCCCGTTCCCCCCCTATATCTTTCCCTTCAGTTTTACATTTCAAGAGAGTTGTGGATATATCCCAGACCATCACACAAGCCAATCTTCCTTCCGTCGACTCCATCCACACTTCACGCTGCCTCGGCAAGGCCAGCAGCATAATCAAGAACTCCCTCTTCTCCCCCCTCCCTTCAGGCAGGAGGTACTGAAGTGTGAAAACACACACCTCCAGATTCAGGGACAGTTTCTTCCCAGCTGTTATCAGGCAACTTAATCATCCTATCAACAACTAGAGAGGGGTGCTGAGCTAACTATCTGCCTCCTTGGAGACCCTTGGACTATCTTTCATTGGACTTTATTGGGCTTTGTCTTGCATTAAAATGATTCACATTATCATGCATCTGTGCACTGTGGGCAGCTTGATTGTATGGTCATGTATAGTCTTTCCGCTGCCTGGTTAGAATGCAACAAAAACTTTTCACTGGACCTCTGTAGACGTGACAACTAAACTAAAGGGCCTGTCCCACTGTACGAGGTAATTCAAGAGCTCTCCCGAGTTTAAAAAAAAAATCAAACTCGTGGTAAGCATGTGGAATGTACGTAGCGGGTACGTCGGAGCTCGGGACGTATCTTAGCGGCTTGTAACGCTAACGGCAGGTACTCGGGAAACGCGGTAAGCTCGTGAAGACTCGTGAAGATTTTTCAACGTTGAAAAATGTCCACGAGAGCCCCGAGTACCTACGAGCGGCCATTACCGCAATTCTCCGAGTTCGAATCAGGGGAAACTCGGGAGAACTCTTGAATTAGCTCGTACAGTGGGACAGGCCCTTTGCCCTTTTGTCACCTTTCCGCCTCTAGCTTTTGTCACTTGTACCACCCATCAGCCCATCATCCTCCCTCCCTCACATGTATCCATCTATCACTTGAGCAGATGGGGGGAGCGGTTGGCACGCAGTTCAGTGACTGCATTATATTGATAGCTGCGTCTAGTGATACCATCGCGGTCACCCAGTGGAACAGTTGACCCGGGTTTGTTAACAAGAAAGAACACTGTAGTTCTATGTGTGATTGTGTGCACATCATTGCTGATGCCATCATTTGGAGTAATTTAACGAGGTGAATGTTCTACACCTACTCCTGCGTGAAGTGCACGGATACATCCATTAACTCAATTAGCAGGAGCGCGGTGAACTTGTGCGATTCAGCCTTCAATTGAGATTTCATGCTCAGCTAGGTTTGAGAGTGTCCAGAGCCAAGGTAAACAGATGTAATCGTGGATAACAAACTTTAGCAGCCTGGGGGTGGGGGGAACAAACCTCCATTATATAATTATTCCCAGAAAGCGTCATTGTACAATGTACTGTACCTGACAAAACAGTTATAGCTAACGATTTGATTGCCACGACATTACAATGGTTTGTTACATTTATTTGTGGGAACGGGATTGAAAACATTTTGCTTAGATTATTATTCTACTTTTGCAACATTGATATTACAAAATAGATTTTTGCATTCGTTGCTTAGCTGTGTTGCTCCAGTTTATCTATTAATGATTACATATGGCACAATAACCTTATTTAGGCTGATGAGGTGAAATACATATTTATAAATTGATAAAACGCACGTTGGCCTTCTAACTTCATTAGATGTTGGGAGGCCATTTTGCAGTCACATAAGACCTTGGTGAAGTCACGTTTAGAGTATTGTGTTCTGTCTTGGGCACCGTGTTAAAGGAAAGATGTTGTCAAGCTGGAAAGGGTGCAGAGAAGATTAACGAAGATGTTGCCAGGACTCGAAGGCCTGAGCTACAGGGAGAGATTGAGCAGGCCAGGACTTTATTCCTTGGAGTGCAGGAGGATGAGGGGTGATCACATGGAAGTGTGCAAAAACACGAGAGGAATAGATTGGGTAAACACGCAGGGACTCGTGCCCAGAGTAGGGGAATTGAGAACCAGAGGACATTGGTTTGAGGGGAAAGATTTAACAGGAACCCGAGGAGTAACTTTTTTACACAAAGTGTGGTGGGTGTATGGAATGAGCAGCCAGAGGAGGTAGTTGAGGCAGGGACTATCACAATGTTTATGAACAATTCAGACAGATCATGGATAAGATAGGTTTAGAGGGATATGAGCCAAACGCAGGCAGGTGGGACTAGTGTAGCTGGGACATGAACACACTTGGAGTACTGTGTGGAGTTGTGATGACACAGTTAGTGTATAGGCAGGATGTCATTAAGTTGGAAAAGGTGCAGAAGAGATTCATCATCTCTTCCTGAAACCTCACCCATTCCTTCTCTCCAGAGACGCTGCCTGGCCCGCTTAGTTCTTTACTGACAAGTTCTTTAGTAACTTGTCAGTTTCTTTGTTGAACTAAATTAAGGCGCATGTTGCAATCAAAAGCGCTTGAACAATTGGTTGGGAAGAAAGCCAAACTGTAAGAAAGACGACTCCAGCATTTTGTGTCTACCATCAGGATATACCTGGGTTTGTAGGCTTGAGTTCCAGGGAGAGGTTGGATAGGCTGGGACTTTCTCTTTGGAATGCAGGAGGTGGAGGGGTGACCTTATTGAGGTGCACACGATCATGGAGACATGGACAAAGTGAGGGGAGACATTTAAGACGGACTTCAGGGAGAACTTTTCAGATGGCAGTCCGTATCTGAAATGAGCTGTCAGAGGAAGCAACAGAAGTGGATACAATTTGACGTTTAAAAGACACTTGAACACAGATATGAATGAATAGGAAAGGTTGAGGGAGTGCAGCGTAAATTTACAAGGTTAATTCCTGGGATGGAGGGACTGTCATATGCTGAGAGAATGGAGCAGCTGGGCTTGTACACTCTGGAGTTTAGAAGGATGAGGGGGTATCTCATTGAAACATATAAGATTGTTAAGGGTTTGGACACGTTAGTGGGAGGAAACATGTTCCCGATGTTGGGGGAGTCCAGAACCAGGGGCCACAGTTTAAGAATAAGGAGTAAGCCATTTAGAATGGAGACGAGGAAACACTTTTTCTCACAGAGAGTGGTGAGTCTGTGGAATTCTCTGCCTCAGAAGGCGGTGGAGGCGGGTTCTCTGGATACTTTCAAGAGAGAGTTAGATAGGGCTCTTAAAAATAGCGGAGTCGGGGGATATGGGGAGAAGGCAGGAACGGGGTACTGATTGGGGATGATCAGCCATGATCACATTGAATGGCGGTGCTGGCTCGAAGGGCCGAATGGCCTACTCCTGCACCTGTTGTCTATTGTCTATTGTTTAGCGGCCTATGTTTCCAAATACAGGGCAATGGGATTAGTGCAATATGCCAATTTGGTTTGCATGGACAAGGTGGGCCGAAGGGCCTGTTTCCATGTTGTGCAACTCTATGACTCTAATAACAGTTAAAAGACATTTGAACAGGTTTTTGGATAGGAAAGGATTAAAGGGATCTGGGCCAAATGCAGGCACATGGGACTGGCTTAGATGGGTCATCTTGGTCGGTGTGGATGAGTTGGGCAAAAGGGCCTGTTTCACCACCATAACTCTCTATGACTCTAAATTTAGAAATCATAGTTAATTTCATAACAATGTTTTACAGAATCCTATCATCTCTATCTTGAAAATGTTTGTAGAAGAAGGTTCTGACAAAGTCAATATAATGCAGCAGCATTTTAACGAGTCCTTCATATTTTGATGTTTCTCTTGAACTTTGTGACCACAGTCTAACGGGGATTTCTGGTCTCACCCAGTTATTTTACTTCAAAGTTAGATGTTTTATTGAAAATATGAAATGTTAGACAGTATAATGGTTTAAGAATTCAGAGTTTATTAAAAATCATGTAAGAATGTATTCAGATGAATGAAATGGCAAAGATCAAAGCAGATGAATTAATTGAAGTCATAGAATCATAAAGTCATACAGCAGACATCTTCCAACAACAGGGTGACCAAAACGGAACACAATACTCCAATTGAGGACTCACCAGCATCTTGTATAACTGTAACATAACATTCCAACTTCTATACTCAATACCTTGACCTATGAAGGCCAATGTACCAAGCGCCTTCTTGACCATCCAATCTACCTGTGATGCCATTTTCAGGGAACTATGTACCCGCACTCCTCGATCTTCCTGCTCTACAACACTACCCAGAGCCCTACATTCATTGTGAAGGTCATGTCCTGGTTTAGTTTCTCAAAATTCAGCACCTCACACTTATCTTCATTAAAGTCCATCATCCACTCCTCAACCCACTTGCCCATCTTATCCCGATCCTGCTTTACCTTTTGATAACCAAAGCCAAAGTCAATTTTATTCATCACATACACCCGAAGGTGCAGTGAAATGAATTTGCCAGCAGCGATACAATTAAAAAGAACACACAATACACAATAAGATTTAACACAAACATCCACCACAGCATTCTTCACTGTGGTGGAAGGCACAAAGTTCAGCCAGTCCTCCTCCTTTGTTCACCCGTGGTCGGGGGCCATAAACCCTCCGTAGTTGCCGCTACGGACGGCCGGATGTACAGGCCCTCTCGTCGGGATGATTTGAAACTCCGGCGTTGGGACGGTCAAACGCACTCCGCGTCTTGGAGGTCCCGAATACGCACTTTCTTACCGGAGACCGCAGCTTTAGGATGTTATAGGCTGCAGGCCGGCGGTTGGAGCTCTTCTCTGGCGATCCCCGGCGACGGATCCCAGACTCCAGATGGTAAGTCCATGCCATGCCCGCGGCTAGAAGCTCTACATACCACAGCCCCATGATGCCAAAGTCACCAGGCCAGCGATCGGAGCACTCCTCTCTGGTGACTCCTAGCAAGGGTTTGTCTCACTCCGCGAAGGAAAGTTCACGCTGCTGAAGCTCCGCAGACCGCGGCTTCAGGATATAACAGACCGCAGGCCAGAGATCGGAGCACTGCTCTCTGGCGACTCCCAGCAAGGGTTCGCCCGCTCCGCGATGGGAAGTCCACGCTGCGCCCGCCGCTGTAGCTCTGAGCCCGACTTTGGGAAAGGCCGCTCCAATCCATGGTGTTAGGCCGTGAGGGAGACGACATGGAAAGAGTTGCCTCTCCATGGAGGAGGCCACAGAAAGCGGTTCCCCCCTTTCCCCTTTCCCCTCCCCACCACCCCCCACACAAGACATACCGAGAGACACTAAAACAGACAGTTTGACACACTTAAAAACCAAAAAGAGTCGAAATAACGGACACGCTGCTGGCAGGGCAGCTGACTCGCCTGCGCCCACCACCCTAACCATCTTCGTTATCTACGATACCACCCACTTCATGTTCAAATTTACTAATCATGCCTTCTACATTCTCGTTTAAATAATTGACATAAACCACAAACAGCACTGAACCCTGAGTCACACCACTGGTCACAGGCCTCCAGTCCAATGAACAACCTTCCACCATCACCCTCTGCTTCCTTCCATGAAGCCATTCCTCTATCCATTTGGCTAGCTCTCTCTGGATCACACGTAATCTAACCTTCCAGAGCAGCCTACCATGTGAAACCTTGTCATAGGCCCTGCTGAAGTCCGTATAAACAACATCTATGCCCTTGCTCTTATCCACCTACATCCACCTATCATGTCAGGCTTTGCCCCGTCTCCACCACTTTTACAGCTACCCCTACTCCATCTGTCTCAAGAAGGGTCCTGACACGAAACGTCACCTGTCCACTAGTTCACTGGTTCACTGGTTGATTTATTGTCACCTGTACAAAGATACAGTGAGAACGTTTGTTCTGCGTTCTATCCCGTCTAATCATAGGTTCATAAGGTTCATTTATTGTCACATACACCAATTGGTGTAGTGAAATTCACTGGCCATTCAATCATACAATTTAAAAAAGCAACAGACTCAAAAAACACATTTTAACATAAACATCCACCACAGTGACTCCTACACATTCCTCACTGTGATGGAAGGCGAAATAAAGTTCAAGTCCTTCCCTTTTTGTTCTTCCTCGGTCGGGGGCCTCGAGCCCCCCATTGACGGGACGGTCTTGACTCCCGTAGCCAGCAGCGTTTGGGCCCTCCGGGTCGAGGCGTTCAGCTCCTGCACCGGGGGGATGTCAGCTCCCCCGCGCCGGGCGATCGAACCTCGCGTCGGGGCTGGTCGAACCTTCTGCGGCGTTGGAGCTCCCGACTAGCCTCTCCCGAGACTGCGAGCCCTTGATGGTAAGTCCGCAGGCCGCGGTGAGAGTGATCCCAGGCAAGTTTTCCGCTCCGATGGTAAGTCACGGGGCTCACGACAGTCCGAGGCGGCTTTCCCGCTCGATTGATGGTAGTCCACAGAGCCCGGAGAATGTGATCCGAAACCTGATCACCTCTCTGGGAAGGTAAGAACCTGAAAAAAAAAGGTTTCCCCCTCCCCCCTCATAAAACAAAACAAGAGGGTCAAGACAAAATGCTGGAGTAACTCAACGTCCAACGTTTTGTCCGACATCCAACATCCAACTCAACGTTTTTTGTCGAGACCCTTCTTCAGACTGAAGAAACATCACCCATTCCTTCTCTCCAGAGATACTTTCTGTCCCGCTGAGTTACTTCAGCATTTTGTGTATCTTCGGTGTAAACCAGCATCTGCAGCTCCTTCCTACACATGAGTACAATAGATCCTCTTCTGGAACATCAGGCAGAGAGCCACCAAGTTCTGGCACTGTCCATGTCCTCCATAGATGTGCTTGATCTGCTGAGTTACTCCAGCACACTGTACTTCACTCAACGCATCAGTCTACAGCCACTCGGGGCATGCAGTGGAGAGTATCACAATGGCTAGAAAGCTTTGTAGGCTTTACAGGTCCAAGCTCACATCTTCCTGACAAGCACAGCACACATGCCGTACATTGTGATAAACAGCATACCTACTGAATCATCAAAGTCCTGGATAGAGTGGATTTCTCTGAGAGCTGGCATAACCTCGATGGGCGGTATAGCCCAGCATGCTAGGAGCCAGGTGATCCACACAGCTGGTTGGAGACGCACCAAACATAGCACTTTACTTCCTATAGTACTTTAATCATTTTAAATTAATAATCTTTAGCTTTAACGCTTTGAACAGCGGTAAAATCACCTTTCACATGTTGAACATAGTAAAAACCTGTGTCCCTGTCTGCAACAAATCCCACCTGGCTCTTATCACTAGGATATAAGGGCGGTAACCATAACTGGAGTATTTAATCCTCTTTGCCTCTCTGTCTTCAGATCAGCATCGTCTGTTAACTGATGTTATTGTATCTCTCACTTCCAGTATAATGTTGATTCTGGATGCAGGCTTCAGATGCTCACATTTTATTTTCCTTGCCGTCTCCTTTAGATTACCCACCTTGCATCCAAATGGACTGTGCAAATGGTGCATGTTACAATTCCAGCCAGCATTGTGATGGAATGCTGAACTGCAGAGACGGATCAGACGAGACCAATTGCAGTAAGTTCGGTTTTCCTCACCTTTAGATCCTATATTACCCAACCCAAAACAAAGAATGGGTCGACTGGGCTTGTATTCATTGGCATTTAGAAGGGTGAGAGAGGATCTGATAGAAACATCTACAATTTTTAAGGGATTGGACAGGCCAGATGCAGGAACAATGTTCCCAATGTTGGGGGTGTCCAGAACCAGGGGTCACAATTTAAGAATAAGGGGTAGGCCAATTAGGACTGAGATGAGGAAAAACTTCTTCACCCAGAGTGTTGTGAATCTGTGGAATTCTCTGCCACAGAAGGCAGTGGAGGCCAATTCACTGGATGCTTTCAAGAGAGAGTTAGATAGAGCTCTTAGGGCTAAAGGAATCGAGGGGTATGGGGAGAAAGCAGGAACTGATTTGGGATGAACAGCCATGATCATATTGAATGGCAGTGCTGGCTCGAAGGGCCGAATGGCCTACTCCTGCACCTATTTTCTATGCTTCTACCCCTCGGCAAAGCACTGTGATAGACAGAAATTCTCACACACAAGTCATGCGGGGTAACAATTTAATGTGTACCCAGGCTCATGGCGTTCTCAGCGTTGTACCTTCCATGGATGCTGACTGAACCGCTGATCTCCTCCAGTGCTTTGTTTTTTGCACCAAATTCCAGTGTCTGCACTTTCTTGTGCCAAGCCAAGAAAAACCATGCATGACTTACAATATGAAATCATAAATTCATAAGAGATCGGAGCCGACTTAGGCTATTCGGCCCATTAAGTCTACTCCGCCATTCAATCATGACTGATCTATCTCTCCCTCCAAAAATTAACTCCTGACCTAGTGGTCAGAAACGAAATCTTGTGTTAATTTTCTTCTCTCTTGACCCCCCACCCCTCTCCGACCTGCACAGCTCACAAATGCAGCAGCGGGTACTATCAGTGTGCCAACGAAGAATGTATTCCACGACTATTTGTATGTGACCACGACGATGACTGCGGGGATCGGAGCGACGAGCAGACATGCGGTAACGTCTTCTTATCATTTCTCAAACGTTGCCTCCATCTGTAATAGAAACATAGAAACATAGAAATTAGGTGCAGGAGTAGGCCATTCGGCCCTTCGAGCCTGCACCGCCATTCAATATGATCATGGCTGATCATCCAACTCAGTATCCCGTACCTGCCTTCTCTCCATACCCTCTGATCCCCTTAGCCACAAGGGCCACATCTAACTCCCTCTTAAATATAGCCAATGAACTGGCCTCGACTACCCTCTGTGGCAGAGAGTTCCAGAGATTCACCACTCTCTGTGTGAAAAAAGTTCTTCTCATCTCGGTTTTAAAGGATTTCCCCCTTATCCTTAAGCTGTGACCCCTTGTCCTGGAAGTGCTTGACATGAGTCAAGTGAGAGAATTCATCAAGATAGACACAACGTGCCAGGGTAACTCAGCGAGACAGGCAACATCTCTGGAGAAGATAGGGCAGGTGAGGCAGAGGTTCACTTACACCTCCTCCAACCTCATCTACTCTATCCGCTGTTTAAGAGGGAGTTAGATAT
The DNA here is from genome assembly GCF_010909765.2 of Amblyraja radiata. Lineage (NCBI taxonomy): Eukaryota > Metazoa > Chordata > Chondrichthyes > Rajiformes > Rajidae > Amblyraja > Amblyraja radiata. The sequence continues at coordinate 9,249,853 of NC_045962.1, read as the reverse complement.
GGCCCTTGTGGCTAAAGGGATCAGGGGGTATGGAGAGAAGGCAGGTACAGGATACTGAGTTGGATGATCAGCCATGATCATATTGAATGGCAGTGCAGGCTCGAAGGGCCGAATGGCCTACTCCTGCACCTATTTTCTATGTTTCTATGTTCCAGGTGTGGACTCCTATATGTCTGCGAGACCAAGCGCAGGCTCAGCGATCATTTTGCTGAATATCTTCGCTCAGTCTGCCTAAACCTACCTGATCTCCCGGTTAGCAAACACTTTATTTCCCCCTCATATTCCCACACTGACCTTTCTGTCCTGGGCCACCTCCATTATCAGAGTGAGGCCCAACGTAAATTGGAGGAACAGCAGCTCATATTTCGCTTGAGTAAGGGATTCGAGTAAGGGATTCGCTCCAAACACCTAGTGGTCACTCCATGAAACTACAAGGTGTTTTCAAATACAAAGTTCTTTTTAACGGATAAAGATGTATTTTTGTGGCGGCATGCAAAAAATACTAAAGACTTTTAGTTTAGTTTAGTTTACAGATACAGCGCAGAAACAGGCCCTTTGGCCCGCCGAATCCTCACCGACCAGTCAACCCCGCACATTAACATTGTCCTACACACACTGGGGACAATTTACACCTACACCAAGCCAATTAGCCGACAAACCTGTACGTCTTTGGAGTGTGGAAGGAAACTGAAGATCTTGGAGAAAACCCACGCGGTCACGGGGAGAACGTACAAACTCCGTACAGGCAGTACCCGTTGTTGTAATCGAACCCGGGTCTCCGGCGGTGCAAGGCAGCAACTCTAACGCTGTGCCACCATGGCCGTACCCATCTTTAATGGAATATCATTGCCCATGTGTCGACCGAAGCAATTGCTTGGCAATGTCAATGACCTCCCGCAGTGAAACTAGCAGCCTGTGTTCTTAAAGAGACAGTGGTGTCTAATTACTGTGGGAAGCCCCGTTGCTATAAACCAAATCCATTACAAAGAGGTGCATAAAAGCAGCATGGTGGCGCAGTGGGAGAGCTGCTGCCTTACAGAGCAAGAGACCTGGGTTCAATCCTGACTATGGGTGCTGCCTGCATGGAGTTTATACTTTCTCCCTGTGACCCGTGTGAGTTTTTTTCCAGGAACTCCAGTTTCCTCCCACACTCCAAAGACGTACAGGTTTGTAGGTTCATTGGTTTGGTATAATTGCACATTGTCGCTAGTGCGTGTGGGATAGTGTTAGTGTGCGGGCATCGCTGGGCCGTATCTCTAAGCTAAACTAAACTTAAGTACACTAACGAGGGTAGCCTGTATCTGTGCAACGTAACATGGAGCGGTGATGGTGTTGTGTGTTGCAGCTTACCCTGCATGCTCTGGAGACTACTTCAGCTGCCCCAGTGGCCACTGCATTCATCAGTACTGGCTGTGCGATGGGGACGATGACTGTGGAGACAATGCTGATGAAAGAGGCTGTGGTAAGAATGTGGGCATTCAGTGAGTATATTAACATTTAAACGAGTGGGACCTACAAACCGTGGACTGACAGTTGCAGAATTCACCAAACGTGAATCATTTGTGGAACAATGTTCCCCAAGCTGACTGCCCATTCATACGTGATAGTAGAATTAGGGCATTCGGCCCATCAAGTCTACTCCGCCATTCAATCAATCTCTCCCTCCTAACCCCATTCTCATGCCTTCTCCCCATAACCTCTGACACCCGTACTAATCATATTGTTGAAGTGTAGTAGTCATAGAGTGATACAGTGTGGAAGCAGGCCCTTCCACCCAACTTGCCCACACCGGACAACATCTCCCAGCTACACTAATCCCACTTGCCTGCGTTTGGTCCACATCCCTCCAAACCTGTCCTATCCATGTACCTGTCTAGCTGTTTCTTAAAAAATGGGATAGTCCCAGCCTCAACTACCTCCTCTGGCAGCTCGTTCTATACACCCACCACCGTTTGTGTGAAAATGTTACCCCTCGGGTATCCTATTCAATCTTTTCCCCTTCACCTTGAACCTTTGTCCTCTGGTCCTCGATTCCCCTACTCTGGGCAAGAGACTCTGTGCATCTACTCAATCTATTCCTCTCATGATTTTGTACACCTCTATAAGATCCCCCCCTCATCCTCCTGCGCTCCATGGAATAGAGACCCAGCCTACTCAAGGTTCAGGGTTACGATGGGTAGCTTAGGGTTAAGGTGGATAGGATCAGTTTGGAGGGATATGGGCCAAGCATGGGCAGGTGGAAGTAGTGTAGATGGGGCATCTTGGTCGGCATGGGTAAGTTGGGCTGAAGGGCCTGTTTCCAAGCTGTATGACTCTATGACTGACTACAGTCCAGGACATTTGGTTGTGCTTTCCAGGGCTAGATGAGAAGTATTTAAAACAAACTACCAACTCAGCAGATAAGTCACCAGTGCTTTTGAACACTGACTATGATGTAAGGATTTAGCAGTTAAGTATTTCAGGAAAGGTAAAAGACAATAGACAATAGGTGCAGGAGTAGGCCATTTGGCCCTTCGAGCCAGCACCGCCATTCAATGTGATCACGGCTGATCATCCACAGTCAGTGCCCCGTTCCTGCCTTCTGCCCATATCCCTTGACTCCGCTATCTTTAAGAGCTCTATCTAGCTCTCTCTTGAAAGCATCCTGAGAACCGGCCTCACCGCAGGTTGAGGCAGAGAATTCCACAGACTCACAACTCTCCGTGTGAAAACGTTTTTCCTCATCTCCGTTCTAAATGGCTTACCCCTTATTCTTAAACTGTGGCCCCTGGTTCTGAACTGCCCCAACATCGGGAAGACTAAATGCTTCTGGTTGACCATCTTTCAAATGTTCACTGTTTCTCCCTCTACAGCTGCTGCCTGACTGGTTAATATCATTAGTATTTTCTGTATTTATCTTGGTAAAACAAAAGATGTCCACGTTGAATGATTTATGTACAATGTGCAAACAAATCTTTTAATATCTCTCGAATGTCCAGATATATAACAGTGCAACTATTTCCCCTGGGAGCTGAATTTTTCAGCTGTTGGAGCACTCCGCCAGATGTGGTTTTACAGTAGACAGCGGCATTTTCAGTTTAGCCAGCGGTTGTGCTTGGTTCATGCTGGGCTCCTTTACTAATCTATTTCCGTTTCTCTCGGTTTGAGCAGAGAGAGGGGAACTGCAAGAGTGCTCGCCCCGGCAGTGGATTTGTCCTGGTACTCGACACTGTATCTCCCTCAACAAGCTGTGTGATGGCACCCAGGACTGCTCCGAAGGGGGAGATGAGACTAACTCCACGACCGGAAATAACTGCAGTGAGTACTCTGATCTTGGAACAAGACTTGTACCACCTGCCTGCAGAATGTTCTAAGAGAAGATGGTACACTCTTGTAATATATCCTGTATCCGTTGTTCATGATGTGGACTCTTATACATCGGCGAGACCAAACGTAGACTGGGCGATCGTTTCGCTGAACACCTTCGCTCAGTCCGCCTGAACCTACCAGCTCTCCCGGTTGCTAAACACTTTAATTCCCCTTCCCATTCCCACACTGACCTTTCTGTCCTAGGTCTCCTCCATTGTCAGAGTGAGGCTAAACGCAAATTGGAGGAACAGCATCTCATATTTCACTTGGGCAGTGGTATGAAAATGGATTTCTCTAACTTTAAGTAACCCCAACATTCCCTCTCTCACTATCCCTCCCCCCACCCAAGTTGCACTGGCTTCTCATTTTCACCCAACAAATGCCTGTTTCCTTTATCATCATTACTTTTATGCATATGTTTCATTCATTGTTCTATTTCTCTCGACATCACTGTCTACAGTATATCTCTTGTTTCCCTTTCCCGTGACTTTCACTCTGAAGAAGGGTCTTGACCCGAAACGTCACCCATTCCTTCTCTCCAGAGATGCTGCCTGTCCCACTGAGTTGCTCCAGCTTTTTTGTGTCTACATTCTTGCAGTGTCCATCTGCCTCGAGATGCCAGGGGAAAGCCAGTGAGATGCCTCACAAGAAACTGCTGATGCTGAAATCTTGAAAAAAAAACATCTGCTATTTATTGATAATTAAAGTGTAATTTTTGAAACAAAACCCATGTGCTTATTTTCAGGTGTACATAGATACATGTATACCTGTGTTTACTTTCAGGTGTACATAGAAACACATATACCTGTGTTTACCTTCCCATGTACATGAATACATATCTGTGTTTAGTTCAGGTGTACATAAATACAAGTATGTCTGCGTTAACATTCAACTGTACATAGATACAGGTGTGACTGTGCTTACTTTCAGGTGTACGTAACTGCGCTGCTCTAAGCTGTGAGTATCACTGTCGTTCATCCCCATCAGGCGGGATCTGCTTCTGCCCCTCAGGGTACATCCTGGGCACTGATGGCCGCTCCTGTGTTGGTAAGTTTTACTGATGCAGCATGGAAACAGGCCCACCCTTCGGTCCACCAAGTCCACGCCGACCATCGATCACCCGAGTCCGCGCCGACCATCGATCACCCGTTCACACTAGTTCTACGCTATCCCGCTTTCTCATCCACTCTCCACACACTAGAGGCAATTTACAGAGGGCCGTTTAACCTAAAAACCAGCATGTTTTGGGGTTGCGGGAGGAAACCGGAGCATCCTCTCCGGAGCGGAAACCCACGTAGTCACAGGGAGAACATGCAAACTCCACACAGACAGCACCCGAGGTCAGGATCGAACCCGGGTCACTGTGAGGTCCAATAATGAGGGGAGCTGACACAGAGACTACGGGCAATGGGGGGGGGGGGGGGGGGGGGGGGGAGAGGGGAAGAAGCTCTACTTGACTCACATGCCACCATTGTTGGTTGAATAAAAGAACAACAAACATTTTTTAACAATTTTGGGAAGTTTGGTCTGGTACCCATCGAGCCGCACAGCGTGGAAACGGGCCCTTTGGCCCAACTTGCCCATGCTGGCCAACCTGCCCCATCTATACTAATCCCACCTGCCTGCGTTTGGCCCACATCCCTCTAAACCTGTCCAATCCATCCATGTACCTTTCTAAATGTTTCTTGAACATTGTGATAGTCCCTGCCTCAACTACCTCCTCTGGCAGCTTGTTCCATACACCCACCACCTTTTGTGTAAAAAAGTTACCCCTCAGATTCCTATAAAACCTTTTCCTCTTCACCTTAAACCTATGTCCTCTGGTTCTTGATTCCCCTAGTCTGGGTCAAAGGTCAAAGGTAAACGTGCATTCACCCAATCTATTCCTCTCATGATTTGTGCACCTCTGTAAGATCACATGACAAGGGGAGACGGCAGGCACGGGTTATTGATTGGGGACGATCAGCCATGATCACAATGAATGGCGGTTCTGGCTCGAAGGGCCGAATGGCCTCCTCCTGCACCTATTTGCTATGTCTATGTCTAAGACCTTCATAATGTTTGACATTCTACGACAGTGTACAACTTTCTAAGTTTCACTCATGTTAGTTTAATATTGTCTTGTGTACCGAGGTACAGTGTGAAGCTTTGTGTGTTATCATGACACGGAAAATCAACCCGTACATAAATATAACGGAAAGTGCAAAGAGAAACATACCTGAGTGCAGAATATACTGTAGAAATCCTGGTAGTTTTACAATTTGAATGGAGATCTAAGAATGGAGTTTATGTTCATAAATCATAGGAACATTCAGGTAGGCCATTCAGCTCATCAAGTCCACTCCACCATTCAATCATGGCTGATCTATCTCTCCCTCTCAACCCCATTCTCCTGCCTTCTCCCCATAACCACTGACACCCGTACTAATCAAGACTCTATCTATCTCTGCCCTAAAAATATCAATTGACTTGGCCTCCACAGCCGTCTGTGGCAAAGAATTCCACAGATTCACCACCCTCTAACAAAATAAATTCCTCTTCTCCTTCCTAAAGGAATATCCTTTTATTCTGAGGCTATTGGCTCTGATCCTAGTGGCTGCTCTCCCACTAATGGAAACATCTTATCCACATCTACTCTATCTAGGCCTTTCACTATTTGTTGTAGGGGAGGATGATAGATTGTCTTCTGGGACCAGCAGCAAAGAGTGGCCACGCTTGCAGTGTGACCGTGCAAAGGACATAGGTGGTTTCAGACACCTCCTATCATCGTATACATCCGTGTCCTTATATAGAGCAGCAAAGATTAAAGAAAGTTAGGATTAGAACTCAGTGATATGAGAACTGATCTCGTTCCTCCCAGCCTCCTTTCCAGTTGGACGTAGCCCGGACCATCACACAAACCAACCTCCTTTCCATTGACTTCACGCTGCTCGGCAAAGCCACCAGTACAATCAAGGACCAGTCTCAACCTGGTTACTCCCTCTTCTCCCCTCTCCCATCAGGCAAGCGGTGCAGAAGTGTGAAAACACACACCTCCAGATTCAGGGACAGTTTGTTCCCAGCTGTTACAGCCAACTGAACCATCTTCTCACCAACTAGAGAGTGGTCCTGACCTCCCATCTACCTCAGTGGAGACCCTCGGACTATCTTTAATCGGACTTTACACGACTAAGTGTTATTCCCTTTATCATCTATCTGTGTGGATGGCTCGATTGTAATCATGTGTAGTCTTTCCGCTGACTGGATAGCGCGCAACAAAAAAGCTTTTCACTGTACACAGGTCAATAAACTAAACTAAACTAATCTGAACTGGTTCTTAATCCTGCCACAACCTTTGTAAGAGATGATACTAGAAAGGCCATAGACATTTGATGTGACCAAATGTGTGAACTGTAACTGTGTGTGTGTGTGTTTCCTTTGCCTGTAGACTTTGACGAGTGCAATGTTTGGGGGGCTTGTGACCAACTATGTGAGAGCAAGGTTGGAGCCTATTCGTGCGCCTGTGTGCAAGGTTACGTCTTGGAACACCACAAGCACTGCCGAGCTAACGCTTCATGTAAGTCCCAGCATTGGGGGCAGGGTAGCACCGAGCCCACACCGACCAGCGATCGCCCGTACACTAGTTCTGTCCTACACACATTAGAGACAATTTACAGAAGCCAATTAACCTACAAACCAGCGCGGCTTTGGGATGTGGGAGTTAACCTGAGGAAACCCACGCAGTCACAGGGAGAACGTGCAAACTCCACACAGACAGCACCTGTAGTCATGTTCAAACCCGGGTCTCTGGCGCTGTGAAGCAGCAACTCTACTGCTGTGCCGCCGTGCCAGACCTTGGGTCTCCCAGCACAACTTTGCCACACCGTCTCGTGTTTACTAAACCTTCCCGCAGCTATTGTCAGGTCTACCCTGGGGCAGTCTGAAAGAGAGTCCCGACTCGAAAGTTCACCTATCCACTTTCTCCACAGATACTGCCTGACCTGCTGAGTTACTCCAGCACTTTGTATCTTGCTATCCAATGTCCACTTCCATTTTAAAGGCAGTCCAGCAGCTTCAGCTTTTTGAAGCTAGTCTGTAAATATATTCAGGGAATCTGTGGACACAGCTTCCAAAAACAAACCTTCCAAAAATAATGTTTAAGAAAGAACTGCAGATGCTGGAAAATCGAAGGTAGACAAAAATGCTGGAGAAACTCAGCGGGTGAGGCAGCGTCTATGGAGCGAAGGAAATAGGCAACGTTTCGGGTCGAAACCCTTCTTCAGTCTGGGGTTATGGGGAGAAGGCGGGAAAATGGGGTTGGGAGGGAAAGATAGATCAGCCATGATTGAATGGTGGAGTAGACTCGACGGGCCGAGTGGCCTAATTCTGCTCCTGTGACGTCTGAACGTATTGCAGCGCGTATATTATTGTGAACTAGACCAATGGGCATGTGTCTCTGACGGTGGTCAGTGGGAGGGCACTGACTGCAGACCTTCGTTCCTGCCCTGCAGCTGGAATTCCATCCATCATCTTCTCCAATGGTCGTGACCTGCTGATTGGCAACATCCACGGGCGGGACACGCGGATCCTTGTGGAATCTCACAACCGCGGTATTGCTGTCGGTGTGGATTTCCACTACAATCTGGGCAAGATCTTCTGGACAGATACCATTCAAAATAAGGTGCGTAACATTCCCGAAACTGGGCACCGATTCAGTGACCCGGAGCAGATGAAGTGGTGTTGAAAACCCATGTACCTCATGTGTATTGTGTTTCTATGTTTTAATTTCGCTGAGGCACGTTACTGTTGAGAACCCCACTCCTTGTCTGGTGACACATACATTATTAAATCCTCCATCCTAAAAATAAACTGGCTTGGAAGTTGTTCAGGTTCTTGTAACAGAACACCAAGAACAGAGTCAAACTTAGGTTATGCCAACCGACTCAAGCCAGGCTTTCAATCAACTCCTTACCAAGGATACAAATTCCACTCTCACCCCCTCCATGGCTTACAAAACTTCTAACAAAAGGGCGCAAATATCAATCCCTTGCCCGAAATGCTCTTACATGCAAAATGCTTATACATCGGCGAGACCAAACGCAGACTGGGCGATCATTACGCTGAACGCCTTCGCTTAGTCTGCCTGGACCTATCTGATCTCCCAGTTGCCATACACTTCCCATTCCCCTTCCCATTCCCACACTGACCGTTCTATCCTGGGCCTCCTCCATTGACAGAGTGAAGCCAAATGCAAATTGGAGGAACAACACCTCATATTTCGCTTGGGCAACTTATTGAATATTGATTTCTCTCACTTCAAGTAACCCATGCATCCCCTCTCTCTCCATCCCTCCCCCACCCAAGTTGTACCAGTTTCAAAGTCGTCTTGTTGAGTCTCATTGTCTGTAACTCATTTTCACCTAGCACACAGCTAGTTACTTTTTTGCATATCTTTCATTCATGTGTTCTATATCTCTCTACATCACCGTCTATGTCTCTTGTTTCCCTTTCCCCTGACTGTGAGTCTGAAGAAGGGTCTCAACCCAAAACGCCACCTATTCCTTTTCTCCAGGGATGCTGCCTGACCCGCTGAGTTACTCCAGCTTTTTGTGTCTATCTTCGGTTGAAGCCAGCATCCGCAGTTCCTTCCTACACATGCTCTTTGCAGAGGTTTCCCCATGAATGGTGGGATTTATTTAACGGCCACCGGGAGATGTGCCCAGGGAGGAGCTGGAGTAAGATCCCACCAAAAGTCAGCACCATTGGTTTTCACTGGTTTAGAGATACAGTGTGGAAACAGGCCCTTCAGCCCACTGAGTCCACGCCAACCAGAGATCACCGATACCGTAATTCTATCCTACACACTAGAGACAATTTACAGATGCCAAGCCAAGCTACAAACTTGCACGTCTTTGGAGTGTGGGAGGAAACCGGAGCACCCGGAGAAAACCCACGTGGTGACAGCGATAATGTACAAACTCTGTAGAGACAGCACCCGTAGTCAGAATCAAACCCGGGTCTCTGGCGCTGTAAGGCATTGTACCGCTCTACCGCTGCGCCACCGTGCCGCTGTTCCTGTGGTGAGCCAAAGTGCAATGTGACCAACTGATGACATGGATATGCAGGGCATGGAGGGATATGGATCATGTGCTAGCAGATAAGATCGGCTTAACTTGGCGGCACGTTCAGCACAGACCTTGTGGGCTGAAGGGTCATAAGGTCATAAGTGATAGGAGAAGAATTAGGCCATTCGGTAGAGAGATATCGAACACATCACTTAGGCCATTGGGCGGTCACGGTGGCGCAGCGGTAGAGTTGCTGCCTTACAGCGCATGCAGCGCCGGAGACCCGGGTTCCATCCCGACTACGGGTGCTGTCTGTACGGAGTTTGTACGTTCTCCCCGTGACCAGCGTGGGTTTTCTCTGAGATCTTCGATTTCCTCCCACACTCCAAAGACGTACAGGTTTGTAGGTTAAGTGGCTTGGTAAATGTAAATTGTCCCTAGTGCGTGTAGGATAGTGTTAATATGTGGGGATTGCTGGTCAGCGCAGACAAGGTGGCCAAAGGGCCTGTTTCCGCGCTGTGTCTCTAAACTAAACTAAACTAAACTAAACTAAACTAAACTAAACTAAACTAAAGTCTATTCCGTCATTCAATCATGGCTGTTCTATCTCTCCCTCCTAACCCTATTCTCCTGCCTTCTCCTCATAACCCCTGGCACCCGTATTAATCAAGAATTTATCTGCCTTCAAAATATCCATTGACTTGACCTCCACAATCTTCTGTGTCAAAGAATTCCACAGATTCACCATCTTCTGACTAAAGGGTCTGTTCCTATGTTGTATGAGTGGGTAGTGGTGGGGAGAAGGACATGGTGATGAGGGATTCGGCTGTAGGGTGGAGCAGACAAGGTCTAGTGAGGAAATAACGAGTGGATAGTTTCTGGTGCCTGGAGGACAACAGTTGGTCTTCCTGAGGAAGCTGTCTCCCAGGTCTCCATAGATAGACACAAAATGCTGGAGTAACTCAGCAGATCAGACAGCATCTCTGGAGAGAAGGAATTGGTGATGTTTCGGGTCGATACCCTTCTTCTGGTCTGAAGAAGGGTCTCGACCCGAAAAGTCATCTATCCATGATCTCCAGGAATGCTGCCTGACCTCCTGAGTTTAGACTTTACACTTTAGAAATGCAGCGCAGAAACTGGCCCTTCAGACCACCGAGCTCGAGCTGACCAGCGATCACCCCGTACACTAACCTACACACACTAGGGACATTTTTACAACTTGCTTACAAATCAACCTACAAACTTGCACGTCTTTGGAAACATGTGAAGAAACCGGAGTTCCCGGAGAAACTCCCCGGAGAAAACCCACACACGGTCACGGGGAGAACATACAAACTCCATGCAGGCCCTTTGAGCCAGGACCGCCATTCACTGTGATCATGGCTGATCATCCACAATCAGTACCCCATTCCTGCCTTCTCCCCATATCCCTTGCCTCTGCTATCTTTAAAAGCTCTATCTAACTCTCCCTTGAAAGCATCCAGAGAATTGGCCTCCACTGCCTTCTGAGGCAGAGAATTCCACAGATTCACAACTCTCTGGGTTAAAAAGTTTTTGTCATCTCTGGTCTAAATGGCCAGCCCCTTATTCTTAAACTAGAAGAAAAACTAACTAAAACTAAACTAAACTTCTAAATTAACCATGTGAATCTACGCTGCACTCCCTCAATAGAAAGAATGTCCTTCCTCAAATTTGGAGGGAGCACCCATAGTCAGGATCGAACTCGGGTCTCTGGTGCTGTGAGGGGCTGTCCCACTGTACGAGCTAATTCAAGAGTTCTCCTGAGTTTCCCCTGATTCGAACTCGGAGAATCACGGTAATGGCCACTCGTAGGTACTCGGGGCTCTCGTGGACATTTTTCAACATGTTGAAAAATCTTCACGTGTCTTCATGAGCTTACCGCGTTTCCTGAGCACCTGCCGTTAGCGTTACGAGCCGCTATGAGACATCCCGAGCTCCGACGCACCCGCTACGTACATTCTACGTGCTTACCACGAGTTTGATTTTTTTTTTTTTTACTCAGGAGAACTCTTGAATTACCTCGTACAGTGGGACAGGCCCTTAAGTTTGTGTCTTTTTTTGTAACCAAAGTGATTCAGATTGTCTGCTGAAGCGTTTTACTTACCGTGTTCTGCTAGGTTTTCTCTGTCAATCTCGACGGCACTAGTATTCGGGAAATCTTGAACGTGTCCATTGACACTCCGGAAAACCTCGCTGTGGACTGGGTGAACGATAAATTGTACGTGGTGGAGACAAGCATCAACCGCATTGAGCTCACTGATCTGGATGGAGGGAACCGTATCACCTTAATTGGAGAAAACCTGGGCAGGCCACGAGGCATTGCTCTCGATCCCACTGTCGGGTAAGAAACTCACCCATTGCCTTTAGTTTAGTTTAGGTTCATTCAGAGATACAGCATGGAAACAGGCCCTTCGGCCCACCGAGGCCACACCGACCACCGATCACCCGTTCACACTTGTTCTATCCCACACACACACACACACACACACACACACACACATACACACTGGGGACAATTTACAGATGTCAAATAACCTACAAACCCGCACGTCTTTGTAGTGTGGGAGGAAGCCGGAACTCCCAGAGGAAAACCACCGTGGGTCACAGGGAGAACGTGCAAACACCGTACAGACAGCACCCGTAGTCAGGATCGAACCCGGGTCTCTGGCGCTGTGAGGCAGCAACTCTTCCGCTGCTCCACTGTGCCACCTTATTAATTCGCCCATGACATTTCGTAAATTGAGAACAAAACCCAGTAGGTCCCACGGGAGGTAATGATACTGCAACCTTCTGTTACACTACTGAGGTGTTTTGGATCACACACCCTAAATCAAATCGGTGCTTGTTGACCCCTGATGGTCTCAGTACCTCATCATCCTAATGTCAAGCAAATGTGGTGTGATTCAGACTGGAGTCGAATTATGAATCACGTTTTGGTTCCAGCAAAGATCTGAAGGATTAGGGAGGAGAAGCATATCCAGTTGTCGATTTCAATGTAGGAAGTGCCCAAAGATAGACACAAACAGCTGGAGTAACTCATTGGGTCAGGCAGCATCTCTGGAGAAAAAGAATAGGTGACGTTTCGGGTCGAGACCCTTCCTCAGACTGAGAGTCACGGGAAAGGGAAACGAGGGATATAGACGATGCGTAGAGAGATATAGAACACATCAATGAAAGATGCTCACAAAAGTAGCGATGATGAAGGAAACAGGCTGAGGTTAGCTGTGGCCTAGGTGAAAATGAGTTACTGACAATGAGACTCAACATGTTGACTTTGAAACTAGTACAACTTGGGTGGGGGAGGGATGAGGAGAGAGGGGTCACTTGAAGTTTGAGAAGTCAATGTTCATACCACTGGGTTGGCTGTATACTGCCCAAACGAAATATGGGGTGCTGTTCATCCAATTGGTGTTTGACCTCACTCTGACAACGGAGGAGGCCCAGGACAGAAAGATCAATGTGCGAATGGGAAGGAGAATTAAAGTGTTTGGCAACCAGGAGATCAGGTGGATCTAGGCGGACTGAGCGAGGGTGTTCAGCGAAACAATCGCCGATGTTTACGAGTCTGCACCTTTAACAACAGATAGATGAGGTTGGAGGAGGTGCAAGTGAACCTCTGCCTCACCTGAAAGGACTGTCGGGATCCCTGGACAGTGGAGGGAGGAGGTATAGCATACGACTTGCACTTTATTTGCTTCTAATAATCTCCTCCCACTGTGTGTTACTTCAGCACTCTGAGTCCTTTTGTGCGGAAGTTTTTGAGTTTGAACTCCTAACGAATCTGTTACACAGACAACAGTCTGCTGTGACTGAATGAAACAGAATGTAGCCAATCTGATCCCATTAATCTTCTGCGCTGGAGTTCGGTTAGAAATAAGTCCCTCAAGTGAGAATTATGAAGTGGTGCAGCGGGTGAAGCTGCTGGAACGCAGTGCTAGAGTCCCAGGTTCGATCCTGACCTCAGATACTGCATGTGTGGAGTTTGCACGTTCTCCCCTTGTCTGCCTGGGTTTTCCCCAAAGCCTTCGGTTTCCTCACACACTCCAAAGACGTACAGGTTTGTAGGTTAATTGGCTTGGGTTTGTATACTTGGTATAAGTGGAAATTGTCCCTGGTGTGTGTGTGTGTGTGTGTAGGGTAGTGTTAATGTGCTGGGATCACTGGTCGGTGCGGACCCGGTGGGCCGAAGGGCCTGTTTCCGTGCTGTATCTACAAACTATACGAATGGCATCTGTGCTATAGCATGCTGAAGTCACACTTGGGGTCCTGACCAAAAATGAATACATGTGGCCTCGCCGACATCTCGTATATCTCGTCTTCCAGAGAAAAGAACATCCTCTTCACATTGACAGTGTCTAGACTGCTCAGGGTTTTGCAAGTCACCACTAGCTCACCTGATCTGCTCAAATGCAAGCCAGGGACTTCTCTATATTCATAGACATGTCATATCATCCTCATGGTGTTGTGTAGGGAAGATTTAGTTTAGTTTAGTTTAGTTTAGTTTAGTTTAGTTTGGAGTCTATCTTGGGTCTATCTTTGTTTAGTTTAGTTTAGAGATACAGCACGGAAACATGTCCTTCGACCTACAGACTCCACGCCGACCAGCGATCCCGGCACACTTATACTATCCTACACACGCTATGAACAATTTACAATTATACCAAGCCAATTAGTCTACAGACTGCACGTCTTTGGAGTAGGTGAGGAAGTCGGAGCCACTGGAGAAACCCACACAGGTCATGGGGAGAACGTACAAACTCCCGGGTCTCTGGCGCTGTAAGGCGGCAACTCTACCGCTGCACGACGGCAGAGTTCCAATTTTTCTTTTGTGCCTGATGATTTTTCTTTCGAGCTGATTGATCAAACTCTACCTTTTCTGCCCAGTTATTTATTCTTCTCTGACTGGAACGATGCCTCTGGTGCCCCGAAGCTGGAGAGAGCTTTCATGGACGGGAGCCACCGTTTTGAAGTGGTCAAGTCCAAGCTGGGTTGGCCGGCTGGGATAAGCTTGGACCTGATTACCAAACGCCTCTACTGGGTTGACAGTCGCTACGACTACATTGAAACTGTAACATACGATGGACTGGAAAGGTAAACACCCACCCACTGGAATTATTGTGAAGAAAATCATTTGTTTAGATGGATATTGATTTGGTTCTCTTGAGGGTCCACTCGGTTATGGTGATTTACTGGGGGAATGTTTAGGTTTAGGCCTATTATTGTGTACCGATTCTTGGGCAAGGTCGGGGGGAGTCCCCCCCGCCACGGGTACCATGTAATCCCCTGCTACCTGCTCCATGGTTGGATAGTCGGCGACTAAACCGTCTCCCCCACCTGATTTGCCAGGTGAGGAGGGGGCTGTGGACCCTCAGCAGGACCAAAAACAAGACTGTCAATGGGCTGATGAGCTTCTAGCAAGCCACACTTCAGTAGAAGTTGCGCTCACTGTCGTACATAGCATTGTAAGGAGTGAAGAAAAACATGTAATTCTTCCCTCTCCTTGGTTCTCAAAAGAGAAGTTGTTAATTAAAAAAAATTTTAAATTGTGTACCGAGGTACAGTGAAAAACTTTGTTCTGCATGCCATTCAATCAGAGCAAGTATACCATCCATAGTTCCAATCAGACCAAACCTAAGTACAATAGGTGGCATGAAGGGGGAAATGTGGAGTGTGAAGTGAAAGTGCACGATGTGACGGCAATAGTTTAGTTTACTTGAAAGATACAGCACGTTAACAGGACCCTTGGCCCACCAAGTCCACATCGACCAGCGATCCCTGCACATCAACATTATCCTACATACACTAGGGACAATTTTACATTTATACCATGCCAATTAACCTACAAACTGGTACTTCTTTGGAGTGTGGGAGGAAACCGAAGATCTTGGAGAAAACCCACACGGTCACGGGGAGAACGTGCAAACTCCATACAGATAGCACCCGTAGTCAGGATCGAACCCAGGTCGCCAGTACTGCAAGCGCTGGAAGGCAGCAACTCTACCTCTGCGCCATCGTGCCTGACTCATACTTGAGAGAATATGACATGATTGATATAAGTTGGGGGCTATTGTGTTCTAGGCCTGCACACACCACAGTTTTCCGTTTTCTACTGCTGGAACTGGTCAAATTAATCTCTGCTGCCACACAGTTGTTCTCTTTTCACACAATACAAGCAACAATTTGCTTAAAAGCAGTTTGCGGCTCTTATGAAGAAAGACTGGATAGACTCGGCTTGTACTCGCTAGAATTTAGAAGATTGAGGGGGGATCTTATAGAAACTTACAAAATTCTTAAGGGGTTGGACAGGCTAAATGCAGGAAGATTGTTCCCGATGTTGGGGAAGTCCAGGACAAGGGGTCACAGTTTAAGGATAAGGGGGAAATCTTTTAGGACCGAGATGAGAAAAACATTTTTCACACAGAGAGTGGTGAATCTGTGGAATTCTCTGCCACAGAAGGTAGTTGAGGCGAGTTCATTGGCTATATTTAAGAGGGAGTTAGATGTGGCCCTTGTGGCTAAAGGGATCAGGGGGTATGGAGAGAAGGCAGAAACAGGATACCGAGTTGGATGATCAGCCATGATCATATTGAATGGCGGTGCAGGCTCGAAGGGCCGAATGGCCTATTCCTGCAGATACTTTCTATGTTTCTATGTTTCAAAGGAAAGTGGCATGTTGGCAAGTTTTTCTCTGTACCTCCATATACGTGACAATAAACAAGGAACTCCGCATGCTGGTTTACACAAAAGGACACAGATTGCTGGAGTAACTCAGCGGGTCAGGCAGCATCCCTGGAAAAAAAATTCTTCACAGTTGCCACCTGATCGGCTGAGATCCTCCACCGCGTTTTGTCCTTCATTGTAATCACTTACTGCCTTGTGCAGAGTCATCCGGCCTCCATATTCAGCATTTTTCCATGCTTTAGTTCATAATGTCTTTGCTTCTATGCAGGAAAACTGTAGTGAGTGGAGGTCGGTCAGTTCCCCACCCTTACGGAATAGCGAATTTTGAAGATAAATTATTTTATACTGACTGGACGAAGATGGCTGTTATAAGAGTCAATAAGTCTGCAGACAACAACCCACAAGTCATCTATCAGTCTCCACTGAAGCCCTATGGAGTGACTGTGTATCATGCATTCAGACAGCCCTTTGGTAAGTTCACTTTGTAATGGCATTTCAAGCTATTCTTTCCAAATTGAAATGATTGCAGGTCCAATGGATTTAACAAAAGCAAAAAAAACTCTCTCTTCTTTGTTAATTTATCCGTATCGTCATCTATTCCTTTTCTCTTGAGATGCTCTGACCTGCTGTTACTCCAGCATTTTGTGTCTATCTTTATTGTTTTTATTATATATTTAACCTCCTACTAATATTAAGCTGCTAATTGCTGTTTTTATTAATGTTAACTTTGTATAAGCACATTGTTTTGTTTTCCAGAGGGCAGCTATTGAGAATGATTCCAGTTTACGTCTCCGCTGAATTCATCACTTGTGTGTTCACTTGAACATTCATCTTTTGTGTTGATCCTCATCTCAAATGCTTTTTAATCTCTCCTGCCTTCCATCCTATCAGCATTCATCCCTCTTGTCCTTTTCCCTCCTCCTTTCCCTGCTTTAAGGGCCTGTCCCACTTTCACGATCTAATTCACGACCTCTGCCGAGTTTGCCCTCGACCCACACTCGCAGCATGGTCGTCACGAGGTCGTAGGTAGGTCGTGATGCTAGTCGTAGGTACTCGTGGCATCAAGTAGGTCGGGGCATTTTTTCAAGCCTGATGAAAAATGTCCACGAGTAAAAAAGGTTGTGAATTAGGTCGTGAAAGTGGGACAGGCCCTTTACTAATATTTAAAACATTTGAATGAGACCCGGTTTCGATCTTGACCTCGGTTGCTGTCTGTGAGGAGTTTGCACGTTCTCCCTGTTACCGCGTGGGTTTCCTCCGGGTCACCCTTGTTTTGTTCTCCGCAGTTGTTGTCTGACCTGCCAATTAACCTGCTGAGTTATTCCAGCACTTTGTGTTCTTTTGCTGCTAATTATCTCCATCTTACCACAATTTCTATTTCCGAACTGGTGCACACAAACACATGAAAAGAGCAATGACACAAGGAGCCTTGAGCAAAACACAAAGTGCAGGAGGACCTCAGCGGGTCAGGCAGCATCTGTGGAGGGAATGGACAGATGACATATCAGATCGGACTCATAAGTTCATGTTCATAAGTCATAGGAGCAGAATCAGGCCATTTGGCCCATCAAGTCTACTCTGCCATTCAATCAAGGCTGATCTATTTTCCCCTCTCAACTGCATTCTATTGACTCCATCTGGGAGCAGCAGACTGATTCTAAAGTAAAAAATAAAAGTGGCTAAGGATATGAAAGGAGTGATGGTTAAAGAAGGGTGGAAAATCTGCCCCGTTTAAATGAGTGATAGTGGGCAATATGGGTGTCCACTGGCATCATGGATGGTGTAGCGGTAGTGTTGCTGCCTCACAGCACCAGAGACCCACGTTCAATCCTGACTATGGGTGCTGTCTGTACAGAGTTTGTACGCTCGCCTTGTGACCTGGGTGGGTTTTCCCCGGGATTTCCGGTTTCTTCCAACATTCCAAAGGCGTACAGGTTTGTAGGTTAATTGGCTCGGTAAAACTGTAAAACATGTCCCTAGTGTGTGTCGGATAATGTTAATGTGCGGGGATCGCTGGTCGGCGCGGACTCGGTGGGCCAAAGGCTTTGTTTTCTGCACTGTATCTCTAAACTAAACTACACTAGATGAAAAATGGTTAAAAATATGAAAAAAGTGGCTGTTTCTATAGGGGCTAATGGAATCAAGGGATATGGGGAGAAGGCAGGCACGGGTTATTGATTGGGGACGATCAGCCATGATCACAATGAATGGCGGTGCTGGCTCGAAGGGCCGAATGGCCTCCTCTTGCACCTATTTTCTATGTTTCTATGTTTCTATGTGAAGAAAGGGTGGAAAAGTCTGTCCCGTTGAGGTGAGTGACAGTGGGCACTATGAGCATGCACATGTCTGGAAATGTTTGCAAGGTTGAATAATGAATGTGTTTTGTATGTGTTGGTTGCAGTGAAGAATCCATGCGGCAGTAACAATGGTGGGTGTGAACACATTTGTATCCTCAGCCATGGGATGGATAATCAGGGCCTGGGCTATCGCTGCAGGTGCAAGCTGGGGTTCGATCTCTACCACGACCAGAAACACTGCTACCGTAAGTGATTGGCCTCAAGGTATTCTCAATTTTATCATTATCTAATGTGAAATAGCTCTGTTAAGATAATCTGCGGCCGCCTTTAATTGTTTGTCCATGAGTACCTTCATTAACTTTCCTGTATCGAGATAGTGTAGCGAGACCAGGCGGGTACAGTAAATAGTTTTATTAACAAAACGGCATTTAAACTTTATGTAGCGACAGATTTTTATATCGTTCAAGAGATTATTCCCTCTAGCCACTAAGTAGGCTACATGGATTAAGGAGAATGTCGTAATACGCATGTGAGCCCTCCATGAGACATTCAGAGCTTCTTCACAGATTAAATCTTCATAACACAGTTTTAATTAATGGCCACTACATACGCGTGCACTGAATCGAGAGAAAACGTTTTTTAAGATCTTGTTGCTGCGAAAAGCACTAGCTACTGAACACACCTCCAAACTCTAAAAACCCTGCCACGTGACAGTCCCGACTTCTGACGAGGGTTCTGCATAACATAGCTTAACCACTGGGTGCCGCTACAATAGAGTGGACGTGGAGTGAATGTTTCCAGAGTCTAGGACCAGAGGGCATAACCTCAGAATAAAATAATGTACCTTTAGAAAGGGGATGAAGATGAACACTCTGTGTCTCCCCCTCTGCTCTATCTATTGTACTTGAGTTTGAACGGATTGTATTTATGTATAATATAACTGATTAGATTGGATGGCATGCAAAACAAAACTTTTCACTGTACCTGTGAACATGTGATGATAATAAACCTAATACAGCTTGTTGTGGATGTAGGCATTTATTGAGTGATTTATCATAAACTTGTTCCTTAACTCAAGGTCTCTCTCTACATTTTTGCTGTTTTGTTGGTATTTCACTGAGAGACAAGGAGAGCTGTCTAGCATGGAAACAGGCCCTTCAGCCTATTTTGTCCGTGCCAACCAAGTTGGTGTGCAGGGCTAGTCCCATTTGCCTGCATTTGTTCCTTAATTCAGTGCCAACCTCTTCAATCTTCTCCTCTCCTTTCATTGCCATTCATGCCCTCCATTGTTCGCATCTATCGCCTTCTCTCCTCTTTTCTCAACTTGCTCTTTAATCCCCACTCTTCTCTGCTGGCCATCCATTTCCCTGTCCCCTCTCCCCTCGTCTGTACCTTATTCATCGCCTCCCTTTCTCCGCACTGTCCTACGTAGTCCTCTGCATTCAGCCCAATTTGATCATGACTACAGAACTTCATTCAAGAGTCAAGAGTGTTTTATTGTCATATTTCCTGAAACGGAACAATGGAATTCTTACTAAAACACAAAGTTCTGGAGGAACTCAACTGGGTCAGGCAGCATCTGTGGAATCTTCACCATAGAGACATCGAGTGATACAGTGTGGAAACAGGCCCTTCGGCTCAACTTGCCCACACCGGCCAACTCCCGGCTACACTAGTCCCACCTGCCTGCGTTTGGTCCATATCCCTCCAAACCTGTCCTATCCATGTACCTGTCTAACTGTTTCTTAAACGTTGGGTTAGTCCCAGCCTCAACAACCTCGTCTGGCAGCTTGTTCCATACACCCACCACTCTATGTGTGAAAAAGTTACCACTCTGATTCCTATTAAATCTTTTCCCCTTCATCTTAAACCCATGTCTTCTGGTCCTCGATTCGCCTACTGTGGGCAAGAGACTCTGTACATCTACCGATCTATTCCCATCATGGTTTTATACACCTCTGTGAGATCCCCCCTCATGGTGGAGACGGTGTTTCGACCCATCATCTGCCCATTCCCTCCACAGATGCTGCCTGAGCGTTGAGGTCTTCCGACACTGTGGTTTGCTGAAGGTTGCAGGGTCCGCAGTTTCTTGTTGAACGCTGTCTGCTCTCTCCCTCCTGCAGCGGTGACCCAGTTCCTGCTGTTCTCGTCACAGCTGTCGGTCCGAGGAATTCCCTTCAACATCTCCACCCAGGAAGATATCATCCTCCCCGTGACAGGGAATCCTTCTTACTTTGTGGGAATTGACTTCGAAGCGGTGGAGCGGACTATATTTTTTTCTGATACCAGGAATGACCTGATTTGTAAGCAGAAAATTGATGGAACAGGTAAAAACCATTAAAGAACCATTAATCAAATCAAAGAACCATTAATTTTTACTCATCCTTTCTGTTTCTTCAAGAGAATGAAAGTTCTACCTCTTACACAAAATATGGCAGAGAGTTGTATACCTGTGCAGCACAGAAACAGGCCCTTCAGCCCACCTTATCCATGCTGAGTCATATATCTGTACAGCACAGAAACAGGCCCTTCAGCCCACCTTATCCATGCTGAGTCATATATCTGTACAGCACAGAAACAGGCTCTTCAGCCCACCTTATCCATGCTGAGATATACCTGTACAGCACAGAAACAGGCCCTTCAGCCCACCTTGTCCAAGCTGAGTCATATATCTGTACAGCACGGAAACAGGCCCTCCAGGCTTAATAATCGTATTGAAACATATAAGATTATTGAGGGTTTGGACATGCTAAAGGCAGGAAACGTGTTCCCGATGTTGAGGGAGTCCAGAACCAGGGGCCACACAGTTTAAGAATAAGGGGTAGGCCATTTAGAACGGAGATGAGGAAAAATGTTTTCAAACAGAGAGTTGTGAGTCTGTGGAATTCTCTGCCTCAGAAGGCAGTGGAGGCCAATTCTCTGGTTGCTTTCGAGAGTTAGATAGAGCTCTTAAAGATAGCGTAGTCAGGGGATATGGGGAGAAGGCAGGAACGGGGTACTGATTGGGGATGATCAGCCATGATAATATTGAATGGTGGTGCTGGCTCGAAGGGCTGAATGGGCCACTCCTGCACCTATTGTCTATTGTCTATTGTCCATGCTGTGTCATAGATTTGTACAACACAGTAACAGGCCCTTCAGCCCACCATATCCATGCCAACCAAGTTGGCATCCTGGGCTAGTCCCATTTGCCTGCATTTAGCCCATAGCTCTCTAAACCCTTCCTCTCCATTTCTCTATCCAAATATATTTTTGCAGATCGTTTAACATTTCACATCTTCAATAAGGTAGCCTCCATATAAATGTGACCAATTCTATATAAATGCTACTTGCTTCAAAATTAGATACATTTCATACATTAGAAAGCACACAGTGGGTCTAAATGTTAATTTAACATCACTGCAACGTGAAAAGCATCACTAGAACACAATATCGACAGTGGGGTAAAACTGGACTACACTTCTTCCCACCCTGCTTCCTGTAAGGACTCCATCTCCTACTCCCAATTCCTCCGTCTATGCCGCATCTGCACCCAGGATGAGGTGCTCCACACCAGGGCATCGGAGATGTCCTCATTCTTCAGGGAACGGGGGTTCCCCTCTTCTACTATAGATGAGGCTCTCACCAGGGACTCTTCTATATCCCGTGACTCTGCTCTCACTCCCCATCCCCCCACTCATAACAAGGATAGAGTCCCCCTCGTCCTCACCTTCCACCCTACCAGCCGTCACGAACAACACATAATCCTCCAACATTTTCGCCACCTCCAACGTGACCCCACCACTTGCCACATCTTCCCATCTCCTGCCCTGTCAGCTTTCCGCAGAGACTGCTCCCTCCGTAACTCCCTGGTCAATTTGTCCCTTCCCACCCGTACCACCCCCTCTCCTGGCACTTTCCCTTGCAACCTCAAGAAATGCTACACTTGTTGCTTTACCTCCTCCCTCAACTCCATTCAAGGACCCAAGCAGTCTTTCCAGGTGCGGCAGAGGTTCACGTGCACCTCCTCCAACCTCATCTATTGCATCCGCTGCTCTAGATGTCAGCTGCTCTACATCGGTGAGACCAAGCGTAGGCTTAGCGATCGTTTCGCACAACACCTCCGCTCGGTTCGCATTAACCAACCTGATCTCCCGGTGGCTCAGCACTTAAACTCCCCCTCCCATTCTGAATCCGACCTTTCTCTCCATGGCCAGAGTGAGGACCACTGTAAATTGGAGGAGCAGCACCTCATATTTCGCTTGGGCAGTTTGCACTCCAGCGGTATGAACATTGTCTTCTCTAATTTCTGGTAGTCCTTACTATCTCTTCCCCTCAGCTCTCCCTCAGCCTACTGCCTCCACCTCTTATTTTCTTCTTCCCTTCCCACCACCCCCCCCCCCCCCCCCAGTCCCCCACCCTCACATCAGTCTGTAGAAGGGTTTCTGCCCAAAACGTTGCCTATTTCCTTCGCTCCATAGATGCTGCCTCACCCGCTGAGTTTCTCCAGCACTTTTGTCTACCTACAATATCGACAGTTTCACCTTATAGATGTTTCAACTAGTACACCTGCCCAGTTAAAGAATCACGTGTTGCCATGACATGGAAATTGTAATGAAGTTGCCAACTCACTCAGTTTGAAGTTAAATGTTGTACCAACACTGCTTAAAGCAAAGTCTGTTCAGATTCACCAGTGCAGGGATAAATGTTTAGCAGTAACTGCAGATGCTGGTTTACACCCGAAGATACAGAATGCTGGAGTAACTCAGTGGGACAGGCAGCATCTCCGGGTAGAGAAGGGTCTCGACCTGAAACGCTACCCATTTTCCTTCCATCCGGAGATGCTGCCTGTCCCACTGAGTTACTCCAGCATTTTGTGTCAGTGTTCGGGGGTAAATGTTGCCGCTTCTTCAGCCAAATTGGTTTGCTTTCCTATGTACCATCAGCAGGGTGGGAGTTAGAGTCCTGTTAAACTAAGCTATGAACTTGTACCCTGCTGGCCCTGTTAATGTTTCCGCACCACTTCAGCGTGTGTATGGAGAGATGCAGTGAACTAGCCCTGGGGTCGGCACTGGGTGCTGTTCACTGCTGCCCATGGATCTGCCTCGCATTCCCCTGCTCACCTCCTTCCTCCTCTCCCTTACCACATCCCATTGTGGGATGACTATGAAAGAGTACTGGAGTGGCCCAGCGGTAGAGTTGCTGCCTTACGGCACCAGAGACCAGGGTCCAATCCTGACTACAGATGCTTGTACGTTCTCCCTGTGACCACGTGGGTTTTCTCCGGGTGCTCCGGTTTCCTCCCACACTCCAAAGACATGGGGTTTAATTGGCTTCAATAAATTGTCCCTAGTGTGTAGTATGGAACTATTGTACAGTGATCGTTGGTCAGCGCAGACTCGGTGGGCCGAAGGGCCTGTTTCTGTGCTGTACCTCTAAACACTAAACCTCCTCAGGACACTGAGGAAATTCAGCATGCCCCCAGTGACTGTCACAAACCTCGACAGATGCCCCATGGGAAACACACTGTTGGGTTACATCACGACTTGGTTTGGGAACAGCTCTGCCAAAGACTGCAAGACATCGCAGAGAGTTGTGGATGTAGCCCAGCCCATCACACAGACCAGACTCCCCACGATTGACTCCATCTACACTTCATGCTGCGTCGGAAAAGCAGCCGACATAATCAAAGACTTGTCACACCCCGGTCATTCTTTCTTCCGCCCCCCGCTCCCGTCCAGAAGAAAGCACAGATGCTTCAAAGCGCGTACCACCGAACTCTAGAACAGCTTCTTCCCCTCGGTTATCAGGCTTCTGAACGGTCTTTCCATAAGCTGGGGTACAGTCCGATTCACCTCTACCCCATTGCGGCCATTATCCCTGGAACTGATACGCTACAATGCTGAGAACTATCTTCCCCGATCTGTATCTTCCCCGTTGCTCTACCTATTGTACTTGAGTTTGACTTGATGCGTGGTAAAATCTGATCTGGTTGGATTGCATGTGCAGCATAGCTTTTCACCGTGCCCTGGTGCACGTGGCAATAATGGACCTAGACCTCCATTGTAATAACCATCCGGAGGCAGAACCGTGTGGCGAGCAGCGAGCAGCGAGCAGCGTCAATGTCAGTGGTGCTGTGATTTCTCTCTGATCCCCAGGTCGGGAGGTTCTCGTGGCCAGCAGGGTGGACGGAGTGGAGGATCTGGCATTTGACTGGATCTCCAGGAACCTTTACTGGACGGACACGCGCCACAGCACCATCTCCGTGCTGCGCTTGGCCGATAACTCGCGGAGAACAATCGTCAAGAACCTGAACAACCCCCGCTCGATCGTGGTCCATCCAATTGTGGGGTAAATGAACAGCAGCAGTGAGATTACTAATCCAGCGTCACGCACGCCCGGGTACAACGTTCGCATCCGGTTCCCTCCCACGCTACAAAGACACGCTGGTTTACAGGTTGTACAGGAAGGAACTCCAGAGGCTGAATTTATACCGAAGACAGACACAAACGGCTGGAGTAACTCAGCGGGACAAGCAGCATCTCAGGCAGGCCATCTAGAACGGAGATGAGGGAAAACTTTTTCACCCAGAGAGTTGTGAATCTGTGTCATTCTCTCCCTCAGAAGGCAGTGGAGGCCAATTATCTGAATCCTTTCAAGAGAGAGTTAGATAGAGCACTTAAAGATAGCGGAGTCCAGGGATATGGGGAGAAGGCAGGAACGGGGTACTGATTGTGGATGATCAGCCATGATCACAGTGAATGGCGGTGCTGGCTCGTAGGGCCGAATGGCCTACTCCTGCACCTATTGTCTATTGTCTATTAAAAAGAATAAGTGACGTTTTTGGTCTGAACCGGTTAATTGGCTTCTGTGAAAAATTGTGAATTGTCCCTAGTGTGTAGGATACTGTCAGCACGGACTTGGTGGACCGAAGGGTCTGTTTGCATGCTGTATCTTTAATTTCTAAAGTGCAAAGTGTGTTGCTGTTTCCTTCACCCTCAGGTACATCTTCTGGACAGACTGGTACCGGCCTGCTAAGGTGATGAGAGCCTGGTGTGATGGGTCCAATGCCGAGCCCATAGTCAATTCCACGCTTGGCTGGCCAAATGGTCTCGCCATAGACTGGAGGTAAGCATGGCTGACCATCTGAGCGAGATGGTCGTTCAACTCCCACAGGCTCACCTCTATGTTGTCCTCCGTTGACGATCGCAACGTTTAACTACCATCGCAACGTTTAAGAAACATTTGAACAGGTGCATGGACAGTACAGGTTTAGAGGGATATGGGCCAAACATAGGCAGGTGGGACTAGTGTAGATGGGACAGGCTGGTCGGTGCGGGAAGTTGGGCTGAAGGGCCTGTTTCCACGATGTATGGCTCTACTAACCTGAATAGATAGCCTGAACGTTAGCCAAATGAAAGATACAGAGTGCTGGAGCAACTCAATGGGCCAGGCAGCATCTCTGCAGAACATGGATAGATGATGTTTCAGGTTGAGATGCTGCTTCAGGTTTTTGATGTAGTATTTGTCGAGCTGTGGTGGTATTAATCAAAGAATCATAGACTGGTACAGCCGCTTCGGCCCAACTTGCCTATGTCGGCTAAGATGCCCCAGCTACACTAGTCCCACCTGCCTGCATATCCCTCTAAACCTGTCCTATCCATGTACCTGTCACCAGCGGAATAACCCAGGATGTCCCCGGGGAATGTGTGGCCCTCACACGGACAGCATCAGATATGGAATGCAGATCACTGGAGCTGGGGCAGGAGTTCCACTGCCCACACAACTGTGCTGTGAATAGATAGACACAAAGTGCTGCAGTAACTCAGCGGGTCAGGCAGCATCTCTGGAGAACATGGGTAGGTTCTGGTCGAGACCCTTCTTCAGACTGAACGTCGGGAGGGGAGGGGAATGAAAGCTGGGAGAGAGAAGAGGTAGGAAAAAGTGTGGCAGGTAATAGGGTGGGGGTTGATAGGAAGATGGTTGGACAAAGGCCAGAGATTGAGACAGAAGGATCGAAGGATCCAGAGGAAGGAATGTGGGAGGAGGGGGAGGGAAGGAATCGGTGTGAGTCCAGCTGGGCACAGGGAGGGGGGGGGAGGGGGGGGGGGGGGGAGGGACGCTGGTTAGGGGTTACCTAAAATTGGAGAATTCAGTGTTCATACCATTGGTTGTAAGTTACCCAAGTGGAATATGTGCTCTTCCTCCGGTTTGCTTGTGGCCTCACTCTGACAATGGAGGAGGCCCAGGACACAAAGGTCAGTGTGGGAATGGGAAGGGGAGTTAAAATGGTTAGCAACCAGGAGATCCAGCAGGCCTTGGCATTAGATGTGGCTCTATGTATTGTGAATATCCACTTGCTTCATCCTATCGGGAATATTCCACTCATTCTATCATTCTTCCTTCAACAAAATTCCACTAGGGGTGCCGCATGGTGCAGCCTCTGCCTACAGTCTGTCTGTTTTTCTGTCTTTTTTAATTTTTAATTTGTTTAAAAGTATGTTTTGGAGGATTATTTTAGTATTTCTATGTGGGGGAGGGGGGTAGGGTAAGGGGGAAAACGTTTCCCTGTCACCTCCTGGCGAGGATGCGACTATTCTCCGAGTCGCGTCCTCGCCCCCCTCGCGGACTACCAACTGGATTGGCGCGGCCTTTCCTGCCGGAAACCGGCCAAAGCTTCAGCGGTGGCGCCGCAGCACTGGATACATCGCGGAGCGGGCGAGGCTTTACCCGGATCGTCCTTTGAAGCTTCGGAGTGCTGGGCCTGCTGCTTCAACATCGGGGAGCTGTGGTTTGCAGAGCTCCCAGCCACGGGCCACGCTGATTTCAACAACGCGGAGTCCTGGGATCTCTTTGCTGAGGGCCGCCAGTGTGAATCTCCGCCCAGCTCGGCCTGTGGACTTCGGGAGCCGCGGTCTCCGGTAGGAAGTGGCCGATTCAGAGGTCCAAGCCGATGAGAATGTTCTCCCGTTCCGACGTCGGAGTTCCATCATCCCGGCGAGAGGGCCTGACCATCAGGTCGCCCATAGCGGCGATTGCGGGGGGCTTGAGGGGCTCGGGAGGCCCTGACCACGGGTGAACTACAGAGGAGGATGACTGAACTTTGGTGCCTTCCCTCACAGTGGGAAACTTTGATTCCGCTGTGTGGGGATGTTTGTATTAAAGACTATCCTGTTCTGTGCTC
Source organism: Amblyraja radiata (assembly GCF_010909765.2). Lineage (NCBI taxonomy): Eukaryota > Metazoa > Chordata > Chondrichthyes > Rajiformes > Rajidae > Amblyraja > Amblyraja radiata. The sequence continues at coordinate 9,222,299 of NC_045962.1, read as the reverse complement.
TTTGTTACTCGTATGGCTGTATGGCGACAACACATTTCACTGTACCAATTGGTACATGTGACAATAAATGTCTCATGTCTTGAAAATTCATCCCGTTTCTTCTGCTCTGATATGGGATCTTCTATCTGAAACAGTCTCTCTGTTTCTCTTTCCACAAATGTTGCCCGGCCTGCCGAGCGTTTCCAGCATTTGCTGTTTTTATTTTAGAGTTTCCAGCATTATTCTACATTAAAACACAAAATGCCAGAGGGACTCAGCGGGCCAGGCAGCATCTGTGGAGGAAATGGACAGACGAGGTTTCGGGTCGGGACCATTCTTCAGACGGATGGAGTAGGGGGGGGGGGGGAGAAAGGTGGAGAAGAGAGGCGGGAGGAGGACAAAGCCTGGCAAGTGATAGGTGGATACAGGTGCGGGGGGGGATGATCGGCGGAAGGTGGGTGGAGTAAGTGACAAAGGCTGGAGGTGAAAAGGAGACAAAATGAGAGAATAAGGAGATGAAGAGAGGCGAAATGTAATTCTGGAGGGAGGAATGTGGGTGGAAGAAGACAGGAGGATGAGGAAGAGGAAGATGGGGGATTAAAGTGAAGGGATGGGATATGAGCATATGGTGAAGGGGAAGGAGCAGGGTCGCTGGGGTGGGGGGAGATGGTGGGAGGCGTGATCATTTCTTGTGCTGGACTCATGCCTGTTTCCATTAACCAGATACAGCCAACCACCAGCGATTTTCCAGCAACTGATGCCCTGCCCCCCCTCAATCTCATCGGCACTTCCACGGCTGATCAAATTACCCCCTTGCGTCTGGGGCTCTGGAACTCGGGGCCGGCCAGAGCCGGCAGATCCGTTGCCATAGCCGATTTCCGCGGTCGACTTTGTGGGCCGGTATCTTGCCCCCCCCCCCCCCCCCCCCCACTCCCAAAGCCATGACCTCTGTTGGTCCGGAAAAACGGATAATCCAGAAAGGCTCTGGAACCAAGCGTGCCGGAAAATGGGTGGTGGCCCTGTAGTTGTACTGAATATCTACTTCCTGGGTTTTGGGAGCATGCTCTGTACATTGCCTTACATAGTTATTCATTCTCGCCTTGAACTGAACTAAAGATTTCTCCTTCTCTAGTTATTTACGTCTCTATTGGGTGGATGCCTTTTTTGACAAAATTGAGCACAGTTCCTTCGACGGTCTGAATCGACAGACCCTTGGTCAAATCAGCCAAATGTCTCATCCTTTTGGGCTCACCATATTTGGCGGTAAGGTATCTTTCTAATTTCGTAAGGTATCAATTTCGTAAGTTTTTTGGATTTTATCTTATCGAGTCCTATTTTATCCAATTTTCTCTTCCAACCTTCTAGTACTGATCAAGTATTTTTGTTATGGAAGAGGAAGGGATTAGTAGCTTTTCGTGATTTGTTTTTGGAGGGTTGCTTTATGTCTTTCAAACAATTCTCCAATAAATATAACTTACCTAATTCACACTTTTTTTTAGATATTTACAAATTAGACATTTTTTGAAGGCTACTCTACCCCTTTTTCCGCTACCACATCTAACCATAATTTTGGAAACATTTTTCAAGTTGAACCCTTATCTGAAAGGATTAATAACGACTATTTATGAGTTGATTTTGAAATTACAAATAGATATATTTGATAAAATTAAGAATGACTGGGAAAGAGAACGCCAAATGTCTCTACCTATAGAGAAATGGGAGAGGATTCTTCAATTAGTTAATACCTCTTCAATGTGTGCAAGACACGCTTTGATACAATTCAAGGTGGTTCACAGAGCTCATATGTCAAAAGATAAGTTGGCACATTTTTATGGTCATATAAATCCCACCTGTGACAGATGTAACTCTGAAGTGGCCTCACTGACCCATATGTTTTGTCCTGCCCACTTTTGGAAAAATATTGGAAAGAAATTTTTGATACTATTTCTGTAGTCTTTGGTATTGATTTACAACCTCATCCTATTACTGCAATTTTTGGGCTACCAATGTTAGATTTTATTCATTTGTCCCACTCTGCCCATCTTTTACCACATTAATTGCCAGAAGATCTATTTTATTTAAATGGAAAGATTCCAACCCTCCAACCACACTCCAGTGGTACTCTGAAACGATATCTTGTTTAAATTTAGAAAAATTCAGGAGTGACATTGTTGAACCCTTGGTTAAATTTGATAAGACTTGGGGAAAATTTATTGAACACTTTCATACAACATAAATTGCTCCCTCTTTAACCGTTATAAAAACTATTTTACCTCTATAGGGTGGAACGGACTTGACGACAAACAGACTTAAATTTTTGAAATTCTCAGTTCAGATTCTGTTTTGCTTTGCTTTGTTTATTTATTTATTTTATTTTAATTTTTATTTTATTATTATTATCATTTTTTTTTTTTTCCTTTAGTTTTTTTTCTTTTTATCTTTGTTTATTTCTACATTTATAAGTTTTCTTTTAAATAGTTAACTATGTTTAATGTGTATTTTGACACTGGACTCATATTAGGTTATACCTGTTATTAATGTAATCCTGATCCCTATGTATCTATATCATTGTTGTGTTTATCATTATTCTTTTTGCTCTGTTTTTTATGTTTTATTTTTGTTTTTTTGGAAAAAAAACAATAAAAAGATTTAAAAACAGCATAAAATAGTTCAATCCGCAGCAATGTCTCCGTGGTCTCTCCTTGCAGATCACGTGTACTTCACTGACTGGAGACTGAATGGAATTGTCCGCTTGCATAAAGTCGATGGCGGTGGGATGACTATTATCAGAAGAGGTATCGACAACATCATGCACGTGAAATCCTTTGATGCCACTGTGCAGACCGGTATGTGTGAAAATGCAGCCTACTCATTTTATATAGCGCAGCAAAAGTCATAGATTGAAGATGTTCACATGTTGTATGAACACTCGGTTTAATATTTGAACACTCATATTAAACACTAATATTAGTACAAAAGGGCAAGGTGCGTGCGTTACGGTGTTGACTGCGAAGTGAAGACTAGCTCCATCGTCTGCTGCGGCCTGTCAGCTGTTCACAAAGATCGGCGTTGATCGGTCGGCCCTGATCACGCCACGGTTCGAACGGCGGATTCGAGACCAAAATGGTTCGGCCACATGATGCGCCACACCATTCAGATTTCGGAATTATGCAGAAGGTAACATGAACCAAAATAAATGTATCCATTATGCATTGGGCCTGTACATGTCTTGATCTGCCAGTACTTAGTTTAGTTTCGAGATGCAGCAGGGAAACAGGCTCTTCAGCCCACCGAGTCCACATAATCCAGCGGTCACCCTACACTAGTTCTATCCTACACACTAGGGACAATTTACAGAGGCCAACTAACCTGCAAAGCTACACGTCCTTGGAGTGTGGGAGGAAACTGGAGTGCATGGAGAAAATCCACGCGGTCACAGGGAGAACGTGCATACAGACAGCGCCCATACTCAGGATCCAACCTGGGTCTCTGGTGTTGAAAGGCAACATTTCTACTGAGTGCCACTGAGCCACTGACACTGGAGATGAGATCTCTAATTTTCCCATAAGCAAAATGCGCAAAAATAGCTTTCAACTTCAACATAAGTGATAGGAGCAGAAATAGGCCATTCGGCCCATCAAGTCTATTCTGCCGTTCAATCATAACATCTATCTCACCCTCCGAACCTTATTCTCCTGCCTTCTATCCATAACCCCTGACACCCGTACTAATCAAGAATCCATCTATCTCTGCCTTAAAAATATCAATTGACGGCCTCCACAGCCATCTGTGGCAAAGAATTTACCACCCTCTGACTAAAGAAATTCCACCTCATCTTCTTCCTAAAGGAACATCCTTTAATTCTGAGGCTATGACCTCCAGTCCTGGAGTCTCCCACGAGTGGAAACATCCTCACCACATCCATTCTATCCAAGTCTTTTACTATCGGTAAGTTTCAATGAGCCCCCCCCTCATCCTCCCAAACTCCAGCGAGTACAGGCCCAGTGCTGTCAAACGCTCATCATCAAAGAAAAACTTGTTTGAATAAGTGCTGGTGTTAATGAAACCATTTGCTATTTTTTGTGTTTTGTGTCCTCATATTGTCTCTGCCAACCTGACAAGCATTCTGCTGTGTTCTAAATCTAGGATCCAACTCCTGTAACAAGCCGACAAACCCCAACGGGGACTGTAGCCATTTCTGCTTCCCGATCCCCAATTTTCAGAGAGTGTGTGGCTGTCCGTATGGAATGAAACGAGACTCCAACAACCTGAACTGTGTGGAAGACCCGTCTAGTGAGGTGTCCACGCAGCAGTGTGCCATCTTTTCCTTCACCTGTGCCAATGGGAAGTGCGTGCCCGATTACAACCACTGCGATGGGGTGAATGACTGTCATGACAACAGCGATGAAGCCAACTGTGGAACGTTGAGTACGTACTTTAGTTTAGTTTAGTTTAGAGATACCACGTGGAAACAGGCCCTTCTGCCCAACGAGTCCACACCGACCCGCACACTAACACTACCCCAACACACACTAGGGTCAATTTACACATACCAAGTAATCAAACCCACCGTAATTAACCTACAAACCTGTACATCTTTTGGAGTGTGGGAGGGAACAGAAGATCTCGGAGAAAACCCACGCAGGTCACGGGGAGAACGTACAAACTCCGTACAAACAGCACCTGTAGTCAGGATTGAACCTGGGTCTCCGGCGCTGCAAGGCAGCAACTCTACCGCTGGGCCCTGTTGAAGTTTGCACAAAACCCAGCCAACATGTCAGTCCAGGCCAAATGTTTAGCGACTCAGTGAATTTCTTGAAGATGCCTACATTTCTCCAGTTGCATCAGATCAAATTTACCTTTCAGCACATTTAATTAAAGCATTCTTGGGCTAAGAAGTAACATATTATGAAATTTTTACAGAAAGTCATGAATTGCCCTCCATTCCCATAAAGCGTATTGTTGTGTCGTTAATTAAATTTATAATGCACCCATTCAATTCTTTATGAATCATTACATTTAATTACGACATCATGAGTGATACTTCAAGCGGTGTTTCGATTGACTTGGAACCCCAGTAAGTCTGCGCAGCAGCAAAGTGCAATTTAATATGTGAAAATTAAGCATGAGCCACTATATCCTTGGGCTGTGAAATGTGCTTGCGTTACAGAAGTTATCTTGCATGGTTTTAACTGACATCCGTGGTGTTTTATAAGAATGCTGTTGAATGCAGATAGAAATATATACAAATAGATTTTAATTACAAAGCTTCTGTTCTGCAATAGATAGTCTTCGACGAAAAGCAATGAAAAGCAGCATTGATGCGATATTTTTCTTAATATCAGGATGTCCCAATAATTGATGTCCAGTCAGGAATAGCAGTGACTATAGAGACCCAGGGCAGCTGTGGCTACAGAAGTAGCTTACCACCACCGAGTGTGACTGAGGAGTGAATGAATAATGCGATGTAAAGCGCCTTGAGTATTAGAAAGGCGCTATATAAATCCCATCCATTATTATTATTATTATAATTCTGAAAACGCTTCAATGGCTATAAAATGCATTGGGAGATATTGTGGTTGTGAAAGATAATATTATTGAAGGTTAACTGGCACCTTGTGTGTAGGGATTGGATGGGAAAGTGGGATAACATAGAACCAGTGTGAACGGGGTGATCGATGGTCAGCATGGACATGGTGGGCCGAAGGGGATTTCAATCGATCAATAGTTGAAGGCTCTCTTGCAGTTATGGCACTAGGGTGTGAGCCTCTATTGTGTGTGGTGAACCTGCAGTTAACTTGCTAAACCTCTCATCCTGAAGAGAGATCTACACATTGGGCATTGCTGGCACCAGCGACACACATTGAACCACAGAGTCTTTAGACTTTAAAGATATATCGCAGAAACAAGCGCTTCGACCCACCGAGTCCGCACCTACCAGCGATCATCCCATACAGTCGCACTACCCTAGCACTAGGGCCGATTTATAATTTTACCGAGGCCAATTAATCTACAAACCTGCATGGTTTTGGAGTGTGGGAGGAAACCAGAGCACCCAGAGAAAACCCACGCAGTCACAGACAGATACAAACTCTGTACAGATGGCACCCGTAGTCAGAATCGAACCCAGGTCTCTGGCGCTGTAAGGCAGCAACTCTACCACTGCACCACCGTGCCACCCCTTGTCATACAGCATGGAAACATGCCCTTTGACTCAACTTCCCACGCCGACCAAGCTGCCCTATCTACGCTCGTCCCACCTGCCTGTGTTTGGCCCTTATCCCTCTAAACCTTTCCTATTCACGTACCTATTGCAAGGGAACGCCAGCAAGGGAGGAACTAAGTAATACAATCATTTCGATTACCTTTTATTACATATTTTTGATAAAGAGCTATAATTTAATGTGAAGCCAAGATTGATTGCAAAATGATTTTAGTGACACTTTTAATGTTATCTTGCTGTGTACAAATTTCAGAAGTATATCATTGAAGTCTAATTTTATTTCTGAGAAGCAGTGCTTTACTTGTGATTTGTATAGCATCAGTTCAAAGCACCAGCACCCCTGAAAATCGACTTCCACATTTTCAATATCACTAAAAGATGACTAAAGTTTAAAAAAATACAATGCATTAATTAAATTAGGTGGTCAGGCCCTTGAACAACTTAGATCATAAGATAATGTGATAGGAGCAGAATTAGCCCATCAAGTCTACTCTGCCATTCAAACATGGCTGGTCTATCTCTCCCTCCTAACCCCATTCTCCTGCCTTCTCACCATAACCCTTGACACCTGAACTCATCAAGAATCTATCTATCTCATCAAGAATCGATCTATCATGGGACGACACAATGGGCTAAGTGTTCGGCTGGCAACCGGAAGGTAGCCGGTTCGAATCCCGCTTGGAGTGCATACTGTCATTGTGTCCTTGGGCAAGACACTTCACCCACCTTTGCCTGTGTGTGAATGTGTGTGAATGTGTGAGTGATTGGTGGTGGTCGGAGGGGCCGTAGGCGCAGATTGGCAGCCACGCTTCCGTCAGTCTGCCCCAGGGCAGCTGTGGCTACAGAAGTAGCTTACCACCACCGAGTGTGACTGAGGAGTGAATGAATAATGCGATGTAAAGCGCCTTGAGTATTAGAAAGGCGCTATATAAATCCCATCCATTATTATTATTATTATTATCCACTGATTTGGCCGCCGCTGCCTTCTGTGGCAAAGAATTCCACAGATTCACCACCCTCTAAAGAAATTCCTCCTCATCTCCTTCCTAAAAGAACGTCCTTTAATTCTAAGTGGAAACATCCTCTCGACTTCCATTCTATCTAAGCCTTTCTTAAGAAATTTACAGGATGATGACACCCCAAAGACAGCATGGAATGTATGTGTACAGCTTTATGCTTACAAAAAATAGACTGTAATGTCCATAAAATACAACAGTATGATACAGTTCATGGATTTTGTTGACATATATCTTGTGAAATATCTCTACCTATTATGTGAACTCAGAAAGTATTCATGGATAAAACACAGGGAGCACTATTGATTTGTCCTAAACATCTTTAAATTGATGAGCTTTTGGCGGTCGCAAGAACGACAACTAAGTTTTATCAACTTATTTATTTCGAAAACAACTTCTTAGTTCACAGATCCTTACAAACACGTCTGGCCGCAACGGTGGTCAGCACACAACTGTCGCGCGAAAGCGAAACCGCGCGAAAACAGCAGCCCCTCCCGAGTCACGTGACCGTGGCTTCCGAACGCCGGGTTCTGATTTGCCGCTACAAGCTTTTATTTTTGAGGCAACCTACCTCAGCATCTGGCGTATGTTACCAGTGAATAGGTAGTTTGCCAGTTCACCTGCGTAAACTAGGAAAGGTGTTCATAAGGTCATGTCATAGGAGCAGAATTAGGCCATTCGGCCCATCAAGTCTACTCTGCCATTCAATCATGGTTGATCTATCTCTCCCTCCTAACCCCATTCTCCTGCCTTCTCCCCATAACCTCTGACTTGTTGTAGCCATTTATAAAAGTCTTGTTTCTGCACGTCTAGATACCACGTGCTCTTCAGCTGCATTTACGTGCTCAAGCCACCAATGCATCCCAATTGTTTGGAGGTGTGATGGACAAAAGGACTGCTTCGATGCAAGTGACGAGCAGGAGTGTCCGACCAGCAGTCCCGCCAGCTGTTCCGCGAGCTATTTTACCTGCACCAACTCCTACTGCATCCCCACAAGATGGGTCTGCGATACAGACAACGACTGCGGAGATGGCTCCGATGAGCTGAGCTGCAGTGAGTATCGTATGTTATTCTGCAAGCTGATCTTGTAACTTCAAATGTGTCGGAAGGAACTGCAGATGCTGGTTTAAATCGGCGGTGGACACAAAGCACTGGAGGAACTCGGCGGGTCAGGCAGCAAGTGTGGACAGAATGGACAGACAACGTTTTGGGTCGGGACCTACTTGGGACCCAGAAGCATCGTCTGTCCATGCCCTCCACTGATGCTACCTGACCCGTCGAGTTCTTCCAGCACTTAGTCTAGTTTAGTTTAGAGATACACCGCGGAAACGGGCCCCTCGGTCCACCGAGTCCACGCCGACCAGCGATCCCCGCACTTTAACACTATCCTACTCACACTAGGGACAATTTACATTTATACCAAGCCAGTTAACCTACAAACCTGTACGTCTTTGAGTGTGGGAGGAAACCGAAGATCTCAATGAAAATCCACGCGGTCACGGGGAGAACGTACAAACTCCGTACAGACAGCTCCCATAGTCAGGATCGAACCCGGGGTCTCTTCCACTGTAAGGCACCAACTCTACCGCTGTGCCACCGTGCTGCCCTATGTGTTTTGCAAAAGATTCCAGCATTTGCAGTCTCTTACGTAACCTCCTTTTCCCTCGTGATCTGGTATGATTTCACTGCAGTCTGTTTTAATAGTTGAAGGAATTCTAGTGGAGCTCATTTGGATGGCTTCTGGGAATTGGAATAGAGTGCACAGTTAATGCTGTCCAATTCAACCTGCCTCTACTTCCTACCCTGACTATAGTCAACACTGCTGCAAGACCCTGTGCATCACCCAAACAGTGCCAGTGTTCTTACTCAGACATGTCCCCTCTCTAGATGTAGTTGGAGATTATGGACGGTACAGGCACAACATTTGTTTCACAAGCAACACAGTGCAGCAGCGGGTAGACCCACTGCCTCACAGTGCCAGTGACCTGGGTTCAATGCTGACCTCGGGTGCTGTCTGTGCGGTGTTTGCATGCTCTCCCTGTGACCTCGCCAAACATCGATCACCCATTCACACTAGTTCTATGTTATCTCACTTTCTCATCCACTCATTGCACCCTAGGGATAATTTTTACAGAAGCCAATTAACCCCCATGTCTTTGGAGTGTGGCAGGAAGCCGGAGCACCCGGAGGAAACCCACGCATTCACAGGAAGAACGTACAAACTCCGTACTGACCCTCAGTCAGGATCGAACCAGGGACTGTAGCGGCAGATTTTTATATCGTTCAAGAGATTACTCCCTCTAGCCGCTACATGTACTATATGGTTAAGGGGAATGTCTTTATAAACACGCGAGCTCTCCGTCAGAGACCTTCAGAGCTTCTTCACAGATAAATCTTCAAAACACGGTCTTTTAATTAATAAATTCTTTATTGTTGATGAAAAACAATAAGGTACATCCAAACTTCTTCCGACTCGTTACTATAATCTTCATCGAACTCCAGCTTATCGCTTTAAACGTTAGAGAACTCCTCGTGTCTCCGTTACGCTTCGCATGGTCAAAGGGTAAACCTTCTCCATGCTGGTCCCAAACTAAACTAAAAACTAAGCTTCTGCGCAAGAAACGTAGCTCCAAACACACCTTATAATACATCATAAATCCCACCCACAATATAACGGGCAGTCTAAAATTTAAAGACACATGCCATCATCAATGACATGCAAAACAAGCCAAATGGCCACTACAGGGACTGTGACGTTGTAAGACAGCAACTCGACCCCCTGTGCCACCGTGCCGCCCCTGGTGGAAATATTCGCTTTGAACTAATATCTCTTTTTGTTCACCATGAAGATTTCACAAGTTCGTGCCCGCCTGAACAGTTCCTGTGCCCAGAACATCGGTGCATCGACCCATCGTACGTCTGTGATGGAGACAAGGACTGCCTGGATGGACTGGACGAACAAGGATGCGGTGAGTGAGAGACGGTGGTGGCAGACTTCCTCACCGACAATACCTCACGATTCAGCTCCCCTAATCAGAATGTATTTCTTTACAGTGTACAACTGCACCTCATACGAGTTTAAATGTACAAGCGGGGAGCAGTGCATCAGCATCTTCTACTACTGTGATGGCATTTTTGATTGCGTCGATCAATCTGACGAGGCAGGATGTCGTACGTATATCATTTCACCCAATATTTCTGTATTTCTACGCATTTGTTGCTTTGCCTGAGAACTAGATGCTGCACTCTGCATCTTTCCCTTTTCAGTACTTATTGTACTTGAGTTTGAACGGATTGTATCATCTGATGTGTTTGGGTAGCATGCAAAACAAAACTTTTCACTGTACCTCAGTGCAAGTGACAGGAATAAATCTAAACCTTGGACAGGCACAAAATGCCGGAGTAACTCGGCGGGACAGGCAGCATCTCAGGAGAGAAGGAATGGATGACGTTTCTGGTCGAGACCCTTCTTCAGACTTCTCCATTCAGCCAACCCCATTCATTGTCTCCAGAGATGCTGCCTGTCCCACTCAGTTAGTCCAGCCTCTTGTGCCTATCTTCATAGAAACATAGAAAATAGGTGCAGGAGTAGGCCATTCGGCCCTTCGAGCCTGCACCGCCATTCAATATGATCATGGCTGATCATCCAACTCAGTATCCTGTACCTGCCTTCTCGCCATACCCCCTGATCCCTTTAGCCACAAGGGCCACATCTAACTCCCTCTTAAATGTAGCCAATGAACTGGCCTCAATTACCTTCTGTGGCAGATAATTCCAGAGATTCACCACTCTCTGTGTGAAAAATGTTTTTCGGTTTAAACCAGCATCTGCAGTTCCATCCTGAACCTAAACCTTGCTGCTCTTGGAGTTTGTGGCTTCTAAGATCAGGAACACTCTCTTCCTCACTCTGCTTTGATCTGCAGGACCATCTTATGATTCCATGCATATCTTTTTTTCATGAACCTCTGAATTAGTTCATGTAAGTAACCCAGGAGCCAATGCTGTTAACTTATTGCAATATTCTATTTATCCTGGTCATGTTATAAGATGTTAGCCAACATCACTTTCATGATTTTTCCCAATTAGCTGTAATAGGTTTGCCAATTGTGTTACTTGAAACGCTCTCATTTTACTGCTGCCAAGAGGTAGAAGGTACAGGGAGGGGCCTGAAAACAGTGACCTCCAGGTTGAAGAACAGCTTCTGCCCAACAACCATCAAAGCCCTGTCCCACTGTACAAGTTCATTCAAGAGCTCTCCAGAATTTAAAAAAAAATCAAACTCGTGGTAAGCACGTAGAATGTACGCAGCGGGTACGTCGGAGCTCGGGTTGTCTCTTAGCGACTCGTAACGCTAACGGCAGGTACCCGGGAAACGCGGTAAGCTCGGGAAGACTCGCGAAGATTTTACAACATGTCCACGAGCGCCCCGAATACCTACGAGCGGCCATTATCGTAAATCTCCGAGTTCGAATCAGGGCAAACTCGGGAGAACTCTTGAATGAACTCGTACAGTGGGACAGGGCTTTCACACTGCACAACACTAACCTCAGCAACCGTGATCTTCTTTGGACTGTGTTTTGCACTATAGGTGTCTGGTTATCAAAATAATTAATTACAAATCATGAATGTATTGCATTAGCTGCACATAATTACGTTTACAGGCCTGCGAAGCTGCAGCAAGTGAGAATCTCATTGTTCGGTACATGTGATAGTTAAACAGTCTTGCGTTTTGACTCAAGTCGTAGAGTCACATTGCACAGAAACTGAGTCTTCAGCCCAACTTGCCTTTGCCAACCAAGATGCTCCATCGACACAAGTCCTATTTGCCTGTGTTTGGCCCATATCCCTCTGGGCCTTTCCTATCCATGTATCTGTCTAAACATCTCTTAAATGTTGTGATAGAACCTGCCTCAACTACCTCCTCTGGCAGCTCATTCCATATAGCCAACACCCTCTGAGTGAAAAAGTTTAGTTTAGTTTCGAGATACAGCTGAGGCCGGGGCACTGCCACAGGGGGCTGATGCACTGGAAGGGCTGTGTGGGGCAGTCTCTCTCATCGCTCATGTCCCTGCAGTCGTTGTCGCCGTCGCACAGCCAGTCCCTGGGCACGCAGTTGCCGTTGTCGCAGCGGTAGTGGCTGAGGGAGCAGTTCCTGGGCAAGCAGCCTGGGTGTTCATCTTCGGCCTACCGAGTCCGCATCGACCAGCGATCCCCGCACACAAGCACTATCCTGCACACACTAGGGACAATTTACACTTGCATCAAGCCAATTAACCTACAAACCTGTACGTCTTTGGAGTGTGGGAGGAAACCGAAGATCTCGGAGAAAACCCACGCAGGTCACGGGGAGAATGTACAAACTCTTTACAGATGGCACCCGTAGTCTGGATGGAACCCGGGTCTCTGGCGCTGTGAGGCAGCAACTCCGCCGCTGCCCAACCGTGCCGCAGTGGGAGGGAAAGAGTGTTCCTGGTCTTAGTAGCCTCATGTTGCTCCTCAGTTTCCTATTAAATCTTTCCTCATTCACCTTAAACCTATGCCCTCTGGTACTTGATTCCCCACCCCTCAGTAAAACAGCTATTAGAGGCTGTTGCAGTACCTGCCTCAACTACCTCGTCTGATGTTATGCGTTGGATGACTCTTTGACTGTAAGTCTTGGATCCGCACTCCCTTCCTCCCCTCCCTCACCCCGCTTCCCCTCATCCATCCCCACCACCCTCCCTCTGGTTCTTGCTTCCCCTCCCCTGGGGAATAGACCCTGTCCTTGCCACAAAGGATTGCTTTGAAACTTTCCCAGCTGTTATCAGGCAACTGAACCATCCTATCAGCAACTAGAGAGTGGGAATGGCTTCCCATCTACCTAATTTGAAACCCTCGAACTATCTTTAATCGGACTTTACCGGACTTTTCCCTCTCTAAAGGTTATTCCTTTAATCATGTATCTGTACACTATGGATGGCTTGATTGTAATCATGTATAGTCTTTCCGCTGACTGGTTAGCACGCATCAAAAAGTTTTTCACTGTACCTCGTTATGTGTGATAATAAACTAAACTAAACCAAACTAAAGTAAACTGAAGATAGACACAAAAAGCTGGAGTAACTCAGTGGGCCAGGCAGCATCTCTGGAGAACATGAATAGGTGACATTTTGGGTTGAGACCTTTCTTCAGACTGAGAGTCAGGGGAAAGAGAAACAAGAGATATAGACGGAGATGTAGGGAGATATAGAACAGATGAATGAAAGATATGCAAAAAGATAACCATGATCAAGGAAACAGGCCATTGTTAGCTGTGGGCTAGGTGAAAATGAGTTACAGACAATGAGACTCAACAAGACGACTGAAGCTGGTACGACTTGGTTGGGAGAGGGATGGAGGGAGAGTGAGAGGGGATGCAAGGGTTACTTGAGGTAAGAGATGAAACGTTAGGTAGGCATTAATTGCAGTGTTGTTTTTACCCTGCAGCCACTCGGCCTCCGGGTATGTGCCACCAGAGTGAGTTCCAGTGCCAGGGTGACGGGACGTGCCTCCCCTCCAACTGGGAGTGTGACGGTCACGCCGACTGCACCGACGCCTCGGATGAACACCCAGGCTGCTTGCCCAGGAACTGCTCCCTCAGCCACTACCGCTGCGACAACGGCAACTGCGTGCCCAGGGACTGGCTGTGCGACGGCGACAACGACTGCAGGGACATGAGCGATGAGAGAGACTGCCCCACACAGCCCTTCCAGTGCATCAGCCCCCTGTGGCAGTGCCCCGGCCTCAGCCTCTGCCTCAGCCTGGAGAAGATCTGCGACCGCAATCCCGACTGTCCCAACGGCGCCGATGAATCTCCACTCTGCAGTAAGTACATGAGGACACGGAGCACACAACAGTAGTGATTTACAGCACTGGGGACAGGCCCTTCAATAGACAATAGACTATAGGCAATAGGTGCAGGACTAGGCCATTCGGCCCTTCAAGCCAGCACCGCCATTCAATGTGATCATGGCTGATCATCAACAATCAGTACCCCGTTCCTGCCTTCTCCCCATATCCCTTGATTCTGCTATCTTTCAGAGCTCTATCTAACTCTCTCTTGAAAGCATCCAGTGAATTGGCCTCCACTGCCTTCTGAGGCAGAGAATTCCATAGACTCACCACTCTCTGTGTGATAAAGTTTTTCCTCATCTCCGTTCTAAATGGCCTAACCCTTATTCTTAAACCGTGGCTCCTGGTTCTGGACTCCCCCAACATTGGGAACATGTTTCCTGCCCCTAGCGTGTCCAATCCTTTAATAATCTTATATGGTTCAATAAGATCCCACATTCGGGCCACAATGTCCACTCAAATGGTGCTGATGAATCTCCATCAAGTACATTAGGACACAGAGCGCACTGCAGTACAGCCCTACAGGCCGACTTTGCCGAACATGCATCTCTACCCGAAGATACCTATTCTTTCTATCCGGAGATGCTGCCTGTCCCGCTGAGTTTAGTTTAGTTTGGAGATACAGCACGGAAACAGGCCCTTTGGCCCACCGAGTCTGCGCCGACCAGCGATCCCCGCACATTAACACTACCCTACATACACTGGGGATAATTTTACATACATACCAAGCCAATTAACCTACAAACCCTACTCCAGCATTTTGTGTCTATCTCTGATGCCAAGATCAACTCTTAACTGCCTGCACACGGGACATAGAACATAGCACAGTGTGGCAGGGGGTCAGGCCCTTCTGCCCACTATGTCTGTGCCAAACCTGATGCCAAGAAGAACACTTCTTGCCTGTACATAGGACATGGAACATAGAACAGTACAGTGGAAACGAGGAATTGCAGATGCTGGTTTATGCCAAAGATATGCGCTGTGGTGGATGTTAATGTTTATATAGTTGTGTGTCTTGTTGCTTGTTTGGTATGACTGTATGGCAAATCAAATTCCTTGTATGTTTTTACATACTTGGCTAATAAATTAATTACAATTACAATTACAAAGTGCTGGAGTAACCCAGCGGGTCAGGCAGCATCTCTGGAGAAAAAGTACGGGCGATGATTCGGGTCGAGACCCTTCTTAAGACTCTTCAGAAGAAGGGTCCCGAACTAAACCGCTACGCACCCTTTATCTATAGAACAGCGCACCTCAGGAACCGACCCTTCGGCCCACAATGTTTGTGCCGGACATGATGCCTGATCTCTTCTGCCTGATCATAAACCTACATCCCCTGCATATCCATGTGCCTATCCAAAAGTATCTTAAACTATCTGCATCAATCACCACCCCTAGCACCACGTTGCAGGCACAGACATCTGTGTAAAACAGCTTGTCCCACACATCTCCTTTAATGTTACCCCTCTCACCTGTCTAAGTTTACCCCTCTCAGTACCCCTTTTTTTCATCCTGGGAGAAACGATCTCTCTGTCTATCCCATCCATGCCTCTCATTAGGTTTAATATCTCCCATATTCCATATAATGAACTTGGAACCCAGCAGAGTGATCCAAACATAGGGTGTTTGGAGGGAAAGGGAAAGACAGGAAGCAGATATTACTCCGCACATCAGTTCAGTTCAGAGATACAGCCCAGAAACAGGCCCTTCAGCCCACCGAGTCCGTGCTGACTGTTGATCACCCATTCACACTAGTTCTATGTTATCCCACTATCTCATCCACTCCCTACACACCAGGGGAAATTTACAGAGGGCCAATTAACCAACAAACCCGCACGTCTATGGGATGTGGGAGGAAACCCGAGCGCCCGGAGAAAACCCACGTGGTCTCAGGGAGAACATGCAGACTCTGTAAAAGACAGCACCCATGGTTAGAATCGAACGCGGGTTCTCTGGCGCTGTGAGGCAGCAACTCTACCGCTGATTTTAATTTTACCTGGAATCTGAACATTGCTGGCTGGGACAGTAGTTATTGAACCATCCCAAATCACCCAAATACTGAGCAGCTTATTCAACTATTTCAGCAAATAGCTCAAGTTAACCACATTCTCTTGGGTCTAAGTCACATATCATCTAGATTGGGAAGAAGAGAAGGTTTCCTTCCTTAACAGGAGATTGTTAAACTAAAATGGGATTTTTCCACAATCCAGTGGCAATCCATGGCTACCACTACTGATGAGCCTGTCCCACTTAGGCGACTTTTTAGGCGGCTGCAGGAGGCTGTGCAGTCGCCTCATGGTCGCCACATGTTTGCGGGTGGTTGCCGGGGAGTCACCTTCATGGTCGTGAGGAGTTCCCGCATTCTGGGAACTAGTCGCGGCCTCATTATGGTTGCTGTGAATTTTTCAACATGTTGAAAAATTAGCGGCGACCTGAATGAAGCCGCCATGGAGAGTAGCGAGAATTCTCGTGCCATAGGTGGGTCGCCAGGATGTCCTAGTGGGTTGCCAGGAAGTCGAAGTTTCTCTGGGGTTCTCGTAGGTTGGAGCCGGTGCTGACCGGTGAATTTCATTGGGTCATTGGGAAAAAAAAAAGGTAGGGCAGTAGTTTTCAGAACCAAGGATAACCAACCGGTAATGTTAATGTCCGCCGATTCACAGCCGTGTATCTCTGGCTTCTTAAAAGTTGACTCCACTCCTACTCCCCCCTTCTCCCCACTCACCCCCCCCCCACCTCTTAAAGGACTTACCGTACACTGTGCTTTAGCCGTCTTTGTACAGCGCCAACCTTCCTGTTCATCGTGGTGTGTGTTTAATAATAATAATAATAAATTTTATTTAATGGGCGCCTTTCAGACATCTCAAGGACACCTTACATAGTAATCGGAATAACATATAATCGGAATATAACAAGTAATAAAGACATCACAGAGACACAAATTAAAAACAGAATTCAATCCAAAAAACAGAAAATCAAAAACACAGTGTGAACAGAGAGCAGCGGCAGCCAAAGCGCGCCAGCGTCCACTCTCTCTTCATGGCAGCCATCACATTGGCTTTGCACCGTGTGAATTTTTTAGACAGCGCTCCCTCCGCTTGCCCTGTCCCCCGCCTGCATAACGGGCTGGTGAAGGAAGCGATGTCTGTGTGTGTGTGCGTGCGTGTGTGTGTGCGTGTGTGTGTGTGTGTGTGTGTGTGTGTGTGTGTGTGTGTGTGTGTGTGTGTGTGTGTGTGCGTGTGTGCGTGTGTGCGCGTGTGTGCGTGCGTGTGTGTGTTTCACTCTGACAGCCGCCGTTCCAGTTGCCGGTTTTTCAGGCGACTGACGGCAACTTGACAGTCACCGGCAGTCCGCTGAAAAATCGCCAAAGTGAGACAGGCCCATAATTTTTTAATTCCAAGTGTACTTAATTGTTTGAATTTAAGTTCCTCACTTTTCTGCAAACATTTCTACCCTAGGTATTAATCCAATAATTTAACCAGTATGCCATTAAATATGTTACATCAATTTTTACATCAAAATGCCTTTATTTATTTACATGTAGTTTATATGACTATGCTGGGACTAGTTTAAGTAGATACATTTTGTATATTCGTGCCATCTTTATTCTTATTCTACAAGGCAAAGTAATTTTAACACCGGTTGCAAGTCTTCATTTTTATAGCACGGGTTGACATGCAACAACTTTGCTCCACGCAGCGGTAGAGTTGCTGCCTTACAGCGCCAGTTACCCGACTACGGTTGCTGTCTGCACAGAGTTTGCACGTTCTTCCTGTAACTAAGGGGTCACAGGAAGAACGTGCAAGGGGTAAGCCATTTAGAACGGAGATGAGGAAAAACTTTTTCACACAGAGGGTTGTGAATCTGTGGAATTCTCTGCCTCAGAAGGCAGTGGAGGCCGATTCTCTGGATGCTTTCAAGAGAGACTTAGAAAGGGCTCTTAAAGATAGCGCAGTCACGGGTTGTGGAAAAGGCAGGAACGGGGTACTGAGTGGATGATCAGCCATGATCACATTGAATGGCGGTACTAGCTCGAGGGGCCGAATGGCCTATTCCTGCACCTATTGTCTATTGACTGCATGGGTTTTTGGTTTTCGCTAACATCCCAAAGATGTGCAGGTTTGTAGGTTAATTGGCTTCTGTAAATTGTCCCTAGAGTGTAGATAGGACTAGTGTACGGATGATCGCTGGTCAGCGCGGACTCGGTGGGCCGAAGGGCCAGTGACTACTATTTTACTTCGGAGTCACGTGAGTGACTACGTGAAGACCCCGTCCAGCACGCATGCGTGTATATCGTCTCTCGCATTGCGCAAACGACAGGCTGTTGGAGCTCTGCTTCCAACAGCTCGGACCTGAAGGTAAGTTTTTAACTTTTTCAGGTCTCTTTTTGACTGCAGGAAGCGTTCAGAGCCCCTGCTGGAGGTCCGAGGTCGGAACCCCAGCGCCACCCGGCTCCCTTCTACAGGGGGAAGCCCAAACCCGAGGGAGCATTCAAAGGGGAAATCCCGGCTCCCGACACTGCAAGGATCCCTGCAACAAGGTTCCATAGATGCTGCTGCACCCGCTGAGTTTCGCCAGCATTTTAGGTCTCAACTACAAGGGCCGTGGGGAATGCCGACCGCAGGAAGAAGCCTAGCTGCGGGGACCACGGAACCTCAGAAGACTGCAGGTAACCTGCCTTCCGGGACCGGAGACCACGGGAAGACGGCAGGTAACCCGACTTCAGAGGCCACGGGAAACCACGGATAATCCGACTTCAGAGGCCACGGGAAAACCACGGGTAACCCAGCTTCAGGGACCGTGGGAAGACTGGGGATAACCCAGCCTCGTGGCCCATGGGAAAACCGCGGATAACCCAGTTTCAGGGACCGTGGGAAGACTGCGGAAAACCCAGTTTCAGGGACCGCGGGAAGACTGCGGATAACCCAGCCTCGGGGGCCATGGGAAGACCACGGATAACCCAGCTTCAGGGACCGTGGGAAGACTGCGGATAACCAAGCTACAGGGATCTTGCAAAGAACACGGGTAGAACCGTGCTTGGGGGGAAACCTCAGCTATGGGGGCCGTGGAAGACCACGGGCAGAACCGTGCTTGGGGAAACCTCAGCTACGGGGACCGTGCAAAAGCTGCGGGTAGATCCGTGCGTGGGGGAAACCTCAGCTACGGGGACCGTGCAAAAGCTGCGGGTAGATCTGTGCGTGGGGGAAATCCCAGCTACGGGGACCGTGTGGAAGACACGGCTAGGACCGCAGAAGAATGGGTAGCCGGCGGCGAATTCAGGCTCCGGCTGCCCGAGGAGGGTAAGAGCTAAAACAGGAGACTGAAAGGCCTTGACTGAAGTCAGGCCAGGAGGGTCCCCTCCGACATGGGTTCGTCCTCGGACGTTTTACCCATCCTAATTGGCCAGGGAGGGCCATATCAGCGCAGGTCTCCTCGAGAGCCTGTGGCAGCACCCTTTTCAGGGCTGTCTACAAAACTCACTTCTGCGAAGGTGGGTGCGAGGAGTCAGTTGGCAACTGACTCAGAACTCGGAAGCATGTCCGAGGAACAGGTGCCGGCTGGGAGTTACCATGCACCTGGAAAGACATGGGTCCACATACACCAGCAGCCCTACGCTCCAATCAAAGATGGAAATCGAACCCGCATCGGGGGCCTTTTGGGCTTACCATAAAACCACCTATAGCCGTGACGGTAGGTGGGTCTGGTTCTTTCCAAAACGTGGGGTTGTGGACCATTTACAAGAAGGTTGGATGAGATAGTTTATACTGCACAGTACAAGCGAGACAGTCTAGGAATATGGCTGGAGTTGCCTCTTTAGGCAGGCTCGCTATTATGACAAATGAGGCCTGTTTATTATCAACAAGCCCAACTCGCATGTGCAGTATAGACATTGAAACTTCGTGAATATTAATTCCCATGGGGTCAGCTTCATTCACAGGGCACTGGAAATATCTGAAATTTAACTGGATGGGGCAATGATACAGTTAAAACATTGCAAAATAGGCTAACTTCAGTTCCCAGGTTATTTACTAAATGAGTGCTTCGGCTGCTCAGAGTTAAAAAATATTGTTAAGAACTATCTGGATGAGATTAAACGCTGTATTTTGCTAAATTAGCTGTATCAGCCACAAAACCCATTTGAGAAATTGGGTTCTCATCTGTCCAGATAAATTTAAGTTGATACCAACTGAACTTATTGATGATTGGGATTACCTTTAACTCTATTTAATCGTCTGGGACTCCGCCCTGAGGTAAGGGATTGGAATTAATTGAAGCCCGTAACAAAACTGATCAAGCAACCTTTTGTTCATCAAGTATAATTGGCTTACAGCTGTGCTATTTAGGCCTTTGCACAATCAGAACTATACAGCATGCAAAAGAAGTAAGCACTCAAGTACCATGTGGTCATTGTTACCAGCTCTATGCTATTCCACTAAATCAGTAAATCTTCAGTTAAATTACAAACTGATGCTATTGTTCAGGATGAGAAATTGCTCATGCCATCTAGTTACAGATGTGGATGGGAGAGTTACCAATTCCTCAGATACATGGTATCAACTACCTATAGACACTGGGTGCATTCTGTGGATTAAAGGTTTATGCGAATATGCCTAATCTGCATGCTCAAGTCCAAGTTGATACACTTCGGTGGTGGCAAATGTCTGTTTACATGGGTGCAAACAAGTCAAAATATCCGGTGATAGTTTACCCAAACCTCATTACGGTACACAATATGGGTGTTGGATCACAATGTATTAAAATACATTGTGAACATTAAAGACCAAGAAGCTTGCATCCAGGCTCAATCACCAGTGGAAAATATGTGGCATATCGGTAGTGTTGGTTACATTCTAGCTACACTAAGGAGGAATGTTCTTTTATGTCTTCCTCCATTTCTGCCTCATCAGACGGGTTTGCAAAATCAGCAAGTTCCCGCCTCAGGCAGTGCCTGCCGGGCTTAGCCAGCCATGGTTCCCACTGAAGTGGGGAATGATAGAACCATATATGGTTATTCTAGACACAAGTATTGGTCTAGCCGTGACGCGGGAAACCATCCTCAGCATGATATAATCAATTCTTTGACTTACAGAGACTGAGAAGACAGTTCCTGCATCTGGGGTTGTTAAACCAACCATGAACGTGCTCGCTGCAGATGCAGGATAGCACCAAAAAAATATCAATATTTCCTCATAAGGAGATGGGAGGTATTAGTTTTACAATTATATTACATATTCGGCACGGATGACTGACGCCTTGTAGTTCAGGCTCATATGAGGGCTTGACAAATCATGATGTCGAAAGTGCCATCTACCATACCTAAGTGCTTCATCATACTGGCTGAGAGGAGTAGAATCCACTCTGGGGGGTCACCCTCTGAGCTCTAGATTATGAAGGAAATCTGCAACTCGAAAACTCCCAGGCCTAGGGACGCAGAGATATGGGGTGTTAACGTTGTGCTACGTCGCTTCGCTGAAGGGCTCCAGCTACATCCCTGTCCTTGGGCTAACTCACTTATAAGTGGTTACGCTCATAGCCCTGCATGCAGCACTACGGGTTCAGTCATTACATAAACGTTGACTGGATAGGATGATTATATCTGCAGACTAAATAACACTTATGTTGTGACTTAGTCTAGCAATATAGACCAGGGGCACCAGATCTCAAACTAGATGTTCACATATCCCATGAACCTTCGATTGTGTATGTTCACACATCTACACCAGAATGTTAGATCACTAGAGCCTAGAGACTCTGAACTAGCGATATTGTTAGTTACATCTAGCGTCAAAAGAAGGTATCACTTCAGACCATCTTCAGGTGGTTATGGGTCTGGCTTATACAGGAGTAAATACTGACATTTCAAATCACTCCACCAAGGCTGTAACAAACTCAGCAGCAGGGTTATGGAAGTTAGCGGGACCACATCCTAGCGGTTGCAGGATGGTCAATCTAACAATTTTCCACACATTTAGTACTAACCCATTACCAGATCGGGGGTATTTACGAACTCTATGTTAAGTTCTGTTCAGAGTTCCTCCCGGGTGAGGGAGGTTACTATTGTCATTATTCATGTCTGAATACGATAACATACTTCCTCCCCATGTCAACTAAGGCAGTGAGTGAAGCATGGACTCGTTCCACGGCATGAAATCACAGATCTTTAAAATCTTCACGTAGTCACTCACTTGACTCCGAAGTAAAATAGTAAGATTAAACGAGAACTTACCAGTTTGAAGTTTGATCTTTATTTTATGAGGAGTTACGATGAGGGATTACGTGCCCTCCGCTCCCGCCCTCAATCATAAAAGTCAACTGGTATTCTAGTTCTTCTTATCTTACTATGTTTATTTCATCTACTGTTGTCTGTGATTCCACACCGCTGCTTTGAAGAATGTCGCGCATGCGTGCTGGCGGGGTCTTCACGTAATCCCTCATCGTAACTCCTCATAAAATAAAGATCAAACTTTAAACTGGTAAGTTCTTGTTTAATCTTACTATTAAACTAAACTAAACAAACTTAATTACATTCACTTTCAGAATCATAATAAAACTAATTAGGTGGAAGAAATGTAAACACTGTTTGATGTTCTGTATCTGAGCTGTACCAACTGCATAACATTTGTCCAACCTGTGTGCACCTTTCTAAGCTAGTTGAGGCATGAAGATAAACACAAAATGCTGGAGTAACTCAGCGGGACAGGCAGCATCTCTAGAGAGAAGGAATCTTTCTATCCAGAGATGCTGCCTGTCCCAGTGAGTTATTCCACTATTTTGTGCCTATCTTAGGTGTAAACCAGCATCTGAAGTTTCTCCTGACATGACCTTGTCATGAATTAGGCAAAAAATTAAAAAATACTCCAGGATTGCTGTTTCTGCAGCTGGGTCACACTAAGCATTTCGTTGCAATGATGTGCAGAAACGGGACACCGTCATAAAGGTTCAAGAATGCTACTCTGTAAGTATTAATGCTGTTGTCTCCAATGCTGTAGGTACAGACAGCTGTGATGTGAGCAATGCTGGCTGCACACACGGATGCTTTGAGGGACCCTTTGGTGCTCAGTGTACTTGTCCAAGTGGCTACCAGCTAGCAAACGACTCCAAGACATGTGAGGATGTGGATGAGTGTAGCCTGCCAGGAACCTGTAGCCAGATGTGTTACAACCAGAGAGGCTCCTTCAGGTGCACCTGCGACCAAGGCTACGGGCTCGAAGTTGACCAAAGCACCTGCAAAGTTTCAGGTAACGTCTGTTGTATGTTTCTGTGTCCTGCTGAAGTGCATTTTATCCGACCGTTCGGCAAGAGAAAAGAGTGTTTTATTGTCATATGTCCCGAAATGGAACAATGAAATTCTTACTTCCAGCCGCAGTACAACAGAATATGTACATTTGTTATGGTCTTTACAGAGTACTATGTTTACCCACGCCGCACGCACACACGCACATACACGCATGCACACGCGCACACGCACATACACGCACGCACACACATGCACACACACTCGCATGCACACAGGCACGCACACAAACACACACACACGCACACACACGCATGCACACGCACCCACACACACACGCACGCACGCACACAGGCACATACACACACACACACACACACACGGGCACACACACGCGCGCGCGCACGTACACACACGCACACACGCAAGCACGTACATACACATGCACACATACACACGCACGTGCACACACACGCACGCACACACACACGCACACACACATACACACACACACACGCACGCATGCACACAAACACACACACACGCACACACACGCATGCACACGCACACACACAAACAAGCACACACACACATGCACCACACATATACACAGGCACGCACGCACACACGCACACACGCATGTATACATACATACACACACACACACACATACATATCACTGTTTATTATATATTTAAATATATCACAACCAAATGATAATATATATTATATATATTTATCTCGCTCACACACACACACACACACACACACACACACACACACACACACACACACACACACACACACACACACACACACACACACACACACATATACATCAAACAAATAATAATATTGCAAGGACAAATATATAACCTGTGTTGTTATATAGAGACTGTATCTATGGTATTTACTGTATAATCTTTCACATTTATTAGCTTGGTTTCTCAATCAGCAGCAAAATGCAAAGTGCTGGAGGAACTCAGCGGGTCAGGCAGCATCTGTGGAGGGGCATTTGTTTCGGGTCAGGGCCCTTCTTCAGACTGATGTAGTATGGGGAGAGAAAGCTGGAAAAGAGAGGTGGGGGCAGGACAAAGTCTGGGAAGTGATAGGTGGATACAGGTGGAGGGGGTGTGATGGGCGGAATAATCGGCAAAGGCTGGAGGTGAAAAGGGTGTTAGATAAGGAGAAAAGTGTGAAGCCAGAGGAAGGGATGTGGGTGGAAGGGGACAGGAAGAGGGGAACAGGGGAGGGGGGATAAAAGGGAAATGGGGGACTCGGGGATGGGAGATGAGTGTATTGGGGAGAAGGAGCAGTGGCCACAGAAGTCGAGAGAGATTTCTTGAAATTGGAGAATCCAGTGTTCAAACTGTTGTGATGTAAGATACCCAATGTGAATATGAGTCACTCCATAACCAACTAGTAATGATATTGCTTCTTCTCAGCCAGTTGGCAGATTAGGCAGATCGGCCAAGATTGAAAAGGTTCTTGATTATCAAGGGTGTCAAAGGTTATGGGGTGAAGGCGTGAGAATGGGGTTGAGAGGGAAAGATAGATAGATCAGCCATGGTTGTCTGGACGGAGTAGACTCGATGGGCTGAATGGCCTACATCTGCTCCTATGTCTTATACACTTATGAACTCCACGGGTTCTGGGCTAAGTCACCTCTGTATAGTTTATGTACAGCAAAAAAGGTCGATATTGAGGAGAAGATTAAGCCACCGTATACCCTCCATCCTCTGTGTGGAAAAAGTTGCCCCTGAGGTTCCTATTCAATCTTTCTCCCTCACCTTAAGCTTATGTCCTCTGGTTCTTGAATCCCCCTCCTCCGGGTAAAAGGCACCCTATCTATGTTATTAATGGATCTCTATTTGTGGTGAATGCTGTGAAGTCGATACAACTGACATGTTGACTTACTGTGTAGAGGGATCAGATATGCAGTTGATGGTGGCAAGTCGAGGACAGATAGTCTCGGAGAACATCAATGTGAGGCCGTACCAGATTCAAAGCGTGATCCGTGAAGGGAGAAATATCGTGGCGATTGATTTCGATTCGCAAACTGGGCGAATCTATTGGTCAGATGTAACTCAGGATAAAGTTTGGAGTGCTTTTCAAAATGGAACCGATCAAAAAGTTGTAAGTATATTTCTGTTTACTGGCGGATAAATGTGATTTGTTGAAAATTGCCTGTTTTATTCCCTGTGGTAGCTTCTAATGGAAATTCAGATACTGGAAGCCACACTGGGGCAAAGGAGGCGAATAAACGGTGACCTGTTTGACTCTGGGTATAACTGGGTATCAATAGGAACCTGATATTAATAGGAACCTGAGGGGCAATGTTTTTAAACAAAAGTTGCGGGGTATATGCAATGAGCTGCCAGAGGACATCGTTCAGGCGGGGACTATAACAGCATTAAAGAAACATTTGGCCTGGTACGTGGATAGGACAGGTTTAGAGGTTGAAGCACAGGAAGGTGGGATTAGTGTAGATGGGACATGTTGGATGGTGTGGGCAAGTTGGGCCAAAGGGCCTGTTTCCACACTGTATGACTCTATACAGTGCTGCACTGGTTACCTGAGCCAGCTGTGTGGCAGGTTCGCAGGTAATTGAGTTCTTCCACACATGAGGCTCAAGACATTGCTCACAATTCAGTACCAGACCTATTCGAAGGCTTAGTGTGTGAGAAGGAACTGCAGATGCTGGTTTAAACCGAAGATAGACACAAAGTGCTGGAGTAACTGAGCGGGACAGGAAGCATCTCTGGAGAGGAGTGGGTGACATTTTGGGGCGAGACCCTTCTTCAGACTGAGAGTTGGGAAGAGGGAGACATAGAGATATGGAAGGGTAAGGTGTGAAAACACAGATCAAAGCAGACGATGTAAAGGGAATGTAGAATGGTTCATTGTTAGCTGGGAGGAAGGTGATCAGTACACCTTCAATACAATCAATACAATTTAATCAGGAGGACAGTGAAATTAGTCAGAGAACTAGAGTGGGGGGGGGGGGGGGGGGGCGGAGAGAGGGAAAGCAAGGGTTACTTGAAATTAGTCAATAGACAATAGGTGCAGGAGTAGGCCATTCAGCCCTTCGAGCCAGCACCGCCATTCTATATGATCATGGCTGATCATCCCCAATCAGTACCCCGTTCCTGCCTTCTCCCCATATCCCCTGACTCCGCTATCTTTAAGAGCCCTATTTAGCTCTCTCTTGAAAGTATCCAGAGAACCGGCCTCCACCGCCCTCTGAGGCAGAGAATTCCACAGACTCACAACTCTCTGTGAGAAAAAGTGTGTCCTCGTTTCCGTTCTAAATGGCTTACCCCTTATTCCTAAACTGTGGCCCCTGGTTCTGGACTCCCCCAACATCGGGAACATGTTTCCTGCCTCTAGCGTGTCCAAACCCTTAACGATCTTGTATGTTCCAACTTGTCCACACCGACCAACATGCCCCATCTACACTAGTCCATATCCTTCTAAATGTTTCCTGTCCATGTACCTGTCCGAATAAATGTTGTTATAGTCCCTGCCTCAACTACCTCCTCTGGCAGCTCGTTCCATATACCCAACACCCTCTGTGTGAAAACGTGCACCAATAGGTTTCCTATTTAACCTTTCCGCCCCCCCCACCCCACCCTTGCACCTTAAACCTTAAGCCCATGTCCCCCGGATGGTCTCATTTCCACGTGTTTTTCGGGAGGATATTTATGGTGAATCTCACTGTCGTTGCCCGACAGATATTTGACAGTGGCGTGACGATTACAGAAAACATCGCCGTGGACTGGATCGGCCGCAACCTGTACTGGGCGGACCACATTCTCCAAACCATCGAGGTTTCCCAATTGAATGGCAGCCACAGGACTGTCCTCCTCAGCGACAACATAACAAACCCCAGAGGCTTGGTCGTGGATCCCAGGGATGAGTAAGGAATTTTTACACCATGCATCTTCAAAGGTTCAGTGTGGAGGGAGTGGTTTACTTCTGTCGTCATGTGCACTGAGATAACTTGAAAAACTTTGGGGCTATGGGTGAGTGGTGGAATGTTGCGTTGGGGGAACGGGTTGCGTTGGGGGAACGGGTGAGTGGTGGAATATTGCGTTGGGAGAACGGGGCCCAACGGGTCCCACTTGGTCTAGTATCCCTCTAAACCTTTACAATCCGTGTACCTGTCCAAATAGTGCAAAGGAGAAAATAAATAGAGTGCAGAATGTGGTATTACAGCTACAGAGAAAGGGCAGATGAAAAAAGTGAAAAGGACACAGTAGGTAGGTTGGAGGATCGGGAACTCATCCCTAGCTTAGAGGAGGTCCGTTCTATATTTAAATTGTTTTAGTTTATATAGTCATAGAGTGATACAGTGTGGAAACGGGCCCATCGGCCCAACTTGCCCACACCGGCCAACATGTCCCAGCTACACTAGTCCCACCTGCCCACATTTGGTCCATATCTCTCCAAATCTTTCCTATTCATGTGCCTGTCTAACGGTTTCTTAAATGTTGGGATAATCCCTGCCTCAACATCCTCCTTTGGCAGCTCGTTCCATACACCCCACCACCTTTTGTGTGAAAAAGTTACACCTCGGGTTCCTATTAAATCTTTTCCCCTTCACCTTAAACCTATGTCCTCTGGTCCTCGATTCACCTGCTCTGGGCAAGAAGCTCTGTGCACCTACCCAATCTATTCCTCTCCTGATTTTATACACCTCTATAAGATCAAAAATGATATTCAAAGAACTCAGTCAGAAGAGTTAATATTGTGTTAATCTGTGATCTGGTACTTTGGACAACACAGTTTTTTTTTTTTTTTTTTTTTTTTAATCAAAAAATTTATTCAATTATTAAAAATAATATTTACATTACAATAAAACAAGCCAGAACCCACCACTATAATACAATACAAACATGTATCCATAATAAACTACTATACAACTATGATACTATCCTTATTGAGGATACATTCAACACCCTGCGGAGCCCAGCAGTCCCGGAACTCCCTCAGGGTGCCCGTAGACAGGGCGTATTCCCTTTCTAATCCCACCCGGGCACGGACGTAACCCCGGAAAAGGGGCAGGTTGGACAACACAGTGGCGCAGCAGTAGAGTTGCTGCGTTACAGCGCCAGGGACCCGGGTTCAATCCTGACTATGGGTGTGTCTGTACGGAGTTTCATTGTTCTCCCTGTGACCAGCTGAGTTTTCATCAGATGCTCCGGTTTCCTCCCACACTCCAAAGGCGTACAGGTTTGTAGGTTAATTGGCTTCTATTCATTGTAAATTGTCCCTAGTGTGTAGGGTAGTGCTAGTGTATGGGGTGATCGCTGGTTGGCACAGACTCTGTGGGCCAAAGGGTCTATTTCCAAGCTGTGTCTCTGAAGTCAAGTCTAAAGCTTTACCTGTTACATGCTGTCTGATTTTTAGATGACAAGCAGACAAAGTTGTTTAGCATCCAAAGGCCATTGAGATATCGTTAGTTATAGTTTAATAACTTCTTGGAGATACAGCATGGAAACAGGCCCTTCAGCCCACCACGTCCACGCTGACATCGATCAATCACTAGTTAGTTCTATGTTATCCCACTTTCTCATCCACTCCCCACACAATAGGAGCAATTTACAGAGGGTCAATTAACCTACAAACCCGCACGTCTTTGGGATGTGGGAGGAAACCGGAGGAAACCCGTGCGGTCACAGGGAGAACGTGCAAACTCCATACACAGACAGCACCCGAGGCCAGGATCGAATGCCGGTCTCTGGCGTGGTGAGGCAGCGGCTCTTCCCGCTGCACCACTGTTGATGACCCCAGCTTTGTGGACAGACACTGTGAACTGAAACATGTTTTATCAATTTGATTTTCCTTTGTAGTATCCATCTAATGTTCTGGACGGACTGGGGAAGGAATCCACGTGTAGAAAGAGCCAGCATGGATGGAGCATTGCGAACTGTTCTCATAAATACCAAGCTCTACTGGCCAAATGGCTTGTGCATTGATTATCCAACCAAACTGCTTTACTTTGCTGATGCCTACCTGGATTACATTGAATACTGTGACTACAATGGGAAGAACAGGAGACAGGTTTTGGCCAGTGACTTAGTAAGTGAAATGTCTGGGCACACACACGGGGAACTGCAGGTGCTGCAAACTGGAGTAAAGCACACAGTCTGGAGGAACTCGGGGAGACAGGCAGCATCTGTGGAGAACATGGATAGGTGACTTATCCTGTGTCCCCAACATCCCAGCCCGCGCCGACTTCTCCCACTATTCTACCCCCTTTCCCACATCCTCCCCTCACCACCCCTCCCCCCACCCCTCCCCCTCCCCCCCCACCCCTCCCCGGCCATGTCACCTTCCAACTATTGCCCTCTCTCTGTCTTTCCGTTTCCCACCCCTTTCACTCCTTCTCCTTACTTGACACCCTTCAGTCTCCTTATCATCTCAATTCTTTGTCCACCCATCTGCCAATTGAATTCCCGTCACTTGTATCCACCTATCACTCACCAGGCTTTGTCCCGACCCAACCTCCCTTTTCTGCCTTTCTGCTCCCTACTCCATCAGTGTGAAGAAGGGTCCCGACCCGAAACGTCGTCTACCCTTGCCCTCCACAGATGCTGCCTGACCCGCCAAGTTCCACTGTGTCTCACTCTCGAGATAGACACAAAATGCTGGAGTAACTCAACAGGACAGGCAGCATTTCTGGATGGATGGAATGGGTGATGTTTCGGGTCGAGACCCTTCTTCACACCCAGCCTGTCCCGCTGAGTTACTCCAGCATTTCGTGTCTATCATCGGTGTAAACCAGCATCTGCAGTTCCTTCCTGTTGTTTATTTTAGGAACCAGCTGAGTTGAGTTTTACAGAATGTACACACTTAACACAAACACATGATCTGTTATGTTGCAGATATTGAGACACCCACACGCCATAACCATATTTGAAGATTTTGTGTACTGGACTGATCGTCATTCGAACCGTGTTGTTCGAGTGAACAAATGGAACGGAAAGAATCAGAGTGTGATGATCAGCAACGTCATTGAACCACTCGGAATTACTGCCGTTCATTCCGTGAGGCAGCCGCCCGGTATGTCAGAAGTCATATCAATACTATTAACACTTGGGCGGCATGGTGGCGCAGCGGTAGAGCTACTGCCTCACTGTGCCAGTGACCCGGTTCCAACCTGACTAAGGCTGCATGTCTGTACGGAGTTTGTACGTTCTCCCTGTGACCTGTGTGGGTTTCCTCCAAAGACGTACAAGTTTGTAGGTTAATTGGCTTGGTGATAATTTAAAACTACCCCTAGTGTGATTATGTGCGGGGATCGCTTCTCAGTGCGGACTCGGTGGGCCGAAGGGCCTGTTTCCACGCTGGATCACTAAACTAAACTAAAACACTTGTTCAGTAACCGAGGCATGAAATGATAAATACGTTGTGTGTGTGTGTGTACTGTTAGTAAACAGCTGGAGTATGGTCCTGACCTCCCAACTACTGCATTTTCAGACCCTCGGACTATCTTTAATCGAACTTTACTGGACATTATCTTACACTAAACATTATTCCCTTCATTCTTTGCCCGTACTGTGGACAGCTTGATTGTAATCACATGTAGTATTTCCGCTGACTGGATAGCATGCTTCAAAAAGGATTTTCATTGTATCTCGGTACACGTGACAAGAATAAACTAAACTAACATATCAGGGTCATGGAGTTCAAAAACTTTTATTCACCAAGTAACTTTAACTAGTAGACATGCTAATACAAACCGCCACCTCCTTCCACCTCAACACACACACACACACACACACACACACACACACACACACACACACACACACACACACACACACACACACACACACACACACACACACACACACACACACACACTTTAAACGACATTTTCTTACTATTACCACCACTAGAAAACAATATGCAAGTTACCTCATCCATCTGCGTTATACGTTTATAGCAATGATATTGTATCATTGTCTAGTTGGAAATTTAAAGCATTAACGCCACAAAACCAAACGTCATTCCAGATGGTCACCCATTATACGCTGTCAATGTTTTTTTTCCATTTCTAGCTTTTGTACTAGATTACTGCCATAAAATAGATTCACACAGCATGGAATCTCCTACATCCCAACCAAGGTGCCCCACCAACACTAGTCCCACCAGCTCCCATTTGACCCATGTCCCTTTAAACCTTTCCTATCCATGTATCTGTCCAAATGCGTGTTCAATGTTCTTATGGTTCCTGCCTCAATTACCACCTCTGGCAGCTCGTTCCTTGTACCCACCACCGTCTGTGTGAAAAAGTTGCTCATCAGCATCCCATTAAACCTTTCCCCTCTCACCTTAAACATATGTCCTCTGGTTCTTGATTCAACCACCCTGGGAAAAAGACTCCATTGACAGTTTTTACAATTATTTTATCCAGTTATTGGATATTAGAAAGTAATGGGCGGCCACGGTGGTGCAGCGGTAAAGTTGCTGCCTTACAGCGCTTGCGGAGACCCGGGCTCGATCCCGGCTACGGGTGCTGTCTGTACGGAGTTTGTACGTTCTCCCCGTGGCCCGCGTGGGTTTTCTCAGAGATCGTCGGTTTCCTCCCACACTCCAAAGACGTGCAGGTATGTAGGTAAATTGGCTTGGTAAATGAGAAAATTGTCTCCAGTGTGTGTAGGAGACAGTTAATATGCGGGGATCGCTGGTCGGCGGTGCGGAGCCGGTGGTAGACAAGTAGACAACTGCCAAGTGTTAGTCTTACTGTTGTGAGCGCCAGGTAATTTGGGGATGTGTGTATGTTTTGTAGCTGGGAACCCATGCGCATCCAAGTCCTGCAGCCACCTTTGCCTGCTGTCGGCCTCAGCACCCAGATTCTACTCGTGCGTCTGCCCCTCTGGCTGGAAACTGATGGAAGATTTGGAGCACTGCATAAAAGGTGGGATAGAGCCATAGATTAGTCACGGACTGCTCTCGTGTGGTAACGGCAGCGATGACTGGGTCAATTCCTCAAGTCACAGAATCACCCCATTACATGTACTACAGTGAGAAAAGATAGTTTTATAAGCAAACCATTTGTATTTGACGTTATGAAAGAACATGGAAGATTATGTCCACTGGCACAGCGATTAGAGCTGCTGCCTCACAACGCCAGAGACCCTGCATCGATCCTGATCCGGGTGCTGCCTGTGTGGAGTTTGCATGTTCTCCCTGTGACCACGTGAGTGTCCTCCAGGTGCTCCGGTTTCCTTCCACATCCCAAAGACATGCAGGTTTGTAGGTTAATTGGATTCGGTAAAATTGTAAATTGTCCCAAGGGTGTAGGATAGTGCTATTGTACGGGGATCGCTGGTCGGCGCGGATCGGTGGGTCGAAGGGCCTGTTTCCACATTGTTTCTCTAAACTAAACGAAAATCAATTTGTTAAATCCCCAGACACGAATGCACGGTGCAAGGTGGAAAAACATGGGAGAAATTAAGTGTTTCACAGTGCAGTAGATTTGTTCCAGCTAATTTGGGGAAGTTCGCACCTTTTTACAATAAGACTCATTTTGCTCAAGTATTCTGTGGCTCAGTGGCTCCAAACTAAAATCATGGCCGTAGGTTATGAAAGGCTTTGGTATGTTCTGTTTCTCTCAAGTTGTACTGTTGCTCTGCTGCAGTTTAAAGTGTCTTTGTCCTTTGAAATAATTTTAATTTTGAAATCTGTTCAATTCTACAATTGTGTAATGCAATATTTTTCCTCTGACAATTATTGCCTATTCCTTATGCCTTCCCATAATAAGGAATGATGCAAAGAGATAGAGCGAGCATGTTTTATATCTTATTATCCAGTATTTCATAGCACGGGAGCGTGGCGACTCTGGTCCTAGAGGAGATTCTACTATCATCTGATACATCGCTCTATTCTTTGACATCTCTTTTCCACTTGTAAATCGAATACTGTTTCTAGCCAACATTGCTGAAAACTATTTTCTGCATTCTGGATCTTCCTCTTTGCTCTAGACTTTGTTAGTTTGACTCGAGTGTATTTACGCCATACAGCATGGAACAGGCCCTTCAGCCCAACTTGTCCATGCTGACCAAGGTGCCCTACCTACACCAGTCCCACCTGCCTGCATTTGGCCCATATCTCTCTAAACCTTTCCTATCCATGTACCTGTACCTGATCTGAATGCATAGCATGCAAAACAATGTTTTTCACTGCTCATCGGTACACATGACAATAATAAAGCCGGGTAGACTATAGACAATAGGTGCAGGAGCAGGCCATTCGGCCCTTCGAGCCAGCACCGCCATTTACTGTGATCATGGCTGATCATCCACAATCAGTACCCTGTTCCTGCCTTCTCCCCATATCCCCTGACTCCACTATCTCTAAGAGCTCTATCTAACTCCTGCATCCTAACTCTATATGGCCTACTCCTGCACCTATTGTCTATGTTTCTAAAAGCCTGAACTTACCTTCGTTCATCCTTTCAGATGACGACCCCTTCCTAATTGTGGTGAGAAATAACGTCATCTTTGGCATCTCCCTCAACCCCGAGGACAAGTCCAGCGATGCCATGGTCCCCATAGCCGGAGTCCAGAACGGTTTCGATGTGGACTTTGACGAAGATGGCATGATATATTGGGTGGAACATCCGGTAAGTACAAGTGGTTCTGCAGTTGCTATTCCAGACTGAGAAAGAAGTAAACCTCGAAAGCATAGAAAGCTTATTATCAGGATGCATCACCACATGATTTGGGAACTTTGTGTCTATCTATGACTCTGACACTACATGTAATGCAAGTGACAGGTAAACTATCTACCTGTATCCCGCACCAAACTCTTCCCATTTATAAACACCAAATTGTTTGAGAAACAAACACAGCAGCTGAGAAGGTCGACAAAAGAGCTGGAGAAACTCAGCGGGTGAGGCAGCATCTATGGAGCGAAGGAAATAGGTGACGTTTCAGGCCAAAAACCATCTTCAGAGTGGTGGGGGGAGGGGGGGGGGAAGAAGAAAGGAAGAGGTGTAGCTAGTGGGCTGAGGGAGAGCTGAGAAGGGGAGGAGAAAGTAAGTACTACCTGAAATTAGAGAAAGTCAATGTTCATACCACTGGGGTGCAAACTGCCCGAGCGAAATATGAGGTGCTGCTCCTCCAATTTACGTTGGTCCTCACTCTGGCCATGGAGGGGGCCAAGGACAGATTCGGAATGGGAGGGGGAGTTGAAGCGCTGAGCCACCGGGAGATCAGGTTGGTTGTTGCGAACCGAGCGGAGGTGTTGGGCGAAGCAATCGCCAAGCCTACGCTTGGTCTCACCGATGTAGACCAGCTGACATCTAGAGCAGCGGATGCAATAGATGAGGTTGGAGGAGGTGCAGGTGAACCTCTGCCGCACCTGGAAAGACTGCTTGGGTCCTTGAATGGAGTCGAGGGGGGAGGTAAAGCGACAAGTGTAGCATTTCTTGCGGTTGCAAGGGAAAGTACCAGGAGAGGGGGCGGTTCGGGTGGGAAGGGACAAATTGACCTGAGAAGGTCAATGGGCAATGAAATGACTATTTTTGCACACAGTTCAGTAGTACATTGCCATACCTAAGCACAATCCCCCATTAGCAAAGTGTGCAGAAATAGTCCACTGAGACTGCATGCAAGAGGCACAACGTTTTGGTGCCATTTTCAAAGTCCAGTCCAGTCTCTAGGTGCTACACATGGAGCACGATCCAGGGTAGCCCCATGCTGCTGCAGGGCCTCCAGCCGTCGCCTTCCTTGGACGTGTGGATCGACCAGCGAGCCGTCGTCCCTCTCTACGCCGTCCAACTTACTGCCTCAGGGGCGCCTCAGGGGTGCCTCAGGGGCGCCTCAGGGGTGCCTCAGGAAGGCCGCGGAAGGCCAGACCACGGTCCCTCTCCGAGCGGTCTTGCTCCTCTTATCCTTTGCCTCCTCTTTCCTTCAGCTCCTACCTCTCCAGTCCCTGGTCTTCGGGGCACGAGCAGGAGCTGGCTGGGCGGCTTCTCCCTGCAGGCATAGGCCCATCGGGTCTTTGTCAAAGGGAGTGTAGGTTTGATAATGCTGGCTTGCACCTTGCACCTAGTGAACTGTTTAGAGATACAGCGTGGAAACAGGCCCTTCTGACCACTGAGTCCACACCGACCAGTGATCCCAACACATTAACACTATCCTACACACACTGGTCACAATTTACATTTAGACCAAACCAATTAACCAACAAACCTGAGATCAACATAAAATGCTGCAGTAGCTCAGCGGGACAGGCAGCATCTCTGGGGAGAAGGAATGGACGAAGTTTCAGGTCGAAACCCTTCTTCAGACTGTTTTCAATCCATTCCTCTCCAGAGATGCTGCCTGACCCGCTAAGTGACTCCAGCACTTTGTGTCTATCTTCGGTTTAGACCAGCGTCTGCAGTTCCTTCCTACACAACCTACAAGTCTGTATGTCTTTGGAGACGTACGTGTTTCTAAGTAGTCAGGAGAATTTCCGGCATTCCTCTTCGCGAGTGTGCCTGAGGATCCCACAATTAAAAGAAACGGATTCACATGAGTGGAAGAAACAATGGTTATTTTTCCCCCTGAACCCAAGGCTTTCGCTCACTGTGCTGTTTGTGTCGTCAGGGAGATATCCACCGTGTGGGGGCAGACGGGACCAACCGCACAGTCTTTGCTCCAGCTTCCACCATCGGCTCCCCCATGGGGCTGGCTTTCGACTGGATCTCCATGAATCTTTACTGCACCAACTTTGACCAACAGTCCATCGAGGTCAGTGCATCTCAATTCAATCATTTATCACATCGAAAAGGAAAATTAAGATGTAGAATAGTAAAAAATATCTATATATACGAAATATCTATATAATTAAAAGTGTCATCTTGACCACTTCCTGTCCGCTGTATATTGATTTTAGAAAAAAATGCTACCATATATCGCTATGATTTTTGGCCATCTTACTCACAGTCCTCCTCTGCTGAGCAGGCCCCGAGGATTTTTCCCATTGATGAAAAATAAAAAAGTTATGAGTTATGAGTATAAACCTTGACATCCTCTCGCCTGTCAATCACTGCGATGAAGGTAATGCCCCTGTCGGGGGGGGGGGGGGGGGGGGGGGGGGGG
Organism: Amblyraja radiata; assembly: GCF_010909765.2. NCBI lineage: Eukaryota > Metazoa > Chordata > Chondrichthyes > Rajiformes > Rajidae > Amblyraja > Amblyraja radiata. The sequence goes on along the minus strand of NC_045962.1, from coordinate 9,185,876 downwards.
GGAAAGGGAGGGGCAGGACTATAAAACCCTGGATGCCTGGATGTGACTCAGTCACTCTGCAAGATCGTGATGGAGAGGCCAAGACTCTCATTGTAAGATGTGAATCAACTGAACTGTGAGTCTGCAATGTACTTGCAATAAATGATTTGTTAGCCCTTAATGCCAATACCATGAGATGTTTGGCCTGCTGCCCTGCCTGTGCTTGAAACTGCAATGCTTTATTAGGTCGGACTGTGTTTGGAAGGAATAAATACTTTATCAGGTCCGACTGTGTTTGGTTCAAAATTCCCGCTCATTTCGTGACTTCCACTTAGTGGACAGGTCGCACTGATTCCGTAATTTCCGGTCAGTGCAGAGGTCGCACTGATTGCGTAATTTCCGGTAAGTGCAGACGTCACGCTGATTGCGGAAGCCCCAAAGTGGAGAGGCCGCGCTCAGCCGTGTGAGTATTCAAGAATGTTTACTGCCATATATATGGCGAGTCAGTGAGTGTGAGTGTATGTGTTTGTGAGTGCGTGCGTGTGTGTATGTGTGGGTATGTGAATGTGTGTGTGGTCTCAGTGACTGAGCTGCCAGCCCCAGAATCAGTCCTTTCAGCCCACAACATCATGCTAGTGCTCCAGAAAGCCCCCCCACTGGCCATCAATATTGGAATTGGTGGAGAGGTGGAATATTGCGTTGGGGGACCAACCCTCCCATGTGAAGCTGGGACCCAATGGGTCCCACTTAGTCTAGTGTATATATATAAATATATATGCACCAGCGACTCCGCAGACCCTCGCCTCTTCACCGCCCACCAGCGGGCTGCAGCCGTTGCCTTACCTGAGTCCCAGGCTCAGCACCAGGCCCACAACCTTCACGATGCAGACTCCCACACCACGGGGCAATACTGTTCCCCCCCCTCCTACAGGGAACCTCAGCGGAGGTTCCACTGGGTCTTCCCCTTTCCCTTTTAACCAGGTGGCCCCAGCTACTCCACACCCGTACAATAGTCCTCTGGAAACCAGTCCCTTCAGCCCATAACACCAATACTAGTGCTCCAGAAAGCCCCCCCCCCACTGGCCACCAATATTGGAATTGGTGGAGAGGTGGAATATTGCATTGGGGGACCAGCCCTCCCATGTGAACATGGGACCCAACGAGTCCCACTTAGTCTAGTATATATATATATATATATATATATATACTTAGTTACTAAGATACTAAACATATAACTAAATATAAAATATATTAAAAGAAGAATAGTCACTAAAGTTATAGCTTTTAAATAAATTTGTAATCAAAGTTCATGACGTACAACATTGTCTGGCCTATTTATTGCAATGCAAGGTAAGTTATTATATTAATAGATTAATATCTGGAATTGTGGCTGAACAGTTGTTTACAAATTTACTCTTTCAGAGGCATGACTTTGATAATATTTTAACAAAATTGCCCACATTTTGGACACAGGAGAGGGGGAGGGTTGATAGCAGATGGCTGGACAAAGGACATAAATGAAAAGACAGGAGGAGTGTGACAAAAGGATTAAAGAGTTGTGAATTGTGAAGCTGGAGGAAGGAATGTCGGTGGAAGGGGAGAGGGAGGGGAGAGTCAGATGCAATTCCAGGTGGTGTACAGGGGAGAGAAGAGGAGGGGGGTGGGGGGGGGAGGGGGGGGGGGGATGTGTTGGGGATGAAGGGAGAGAGGAGTGGTATTTTGTAGTTCCATAAATTTAGATAATTCAATGTTCATACTGTTGGGTTATAAACTACCCAACCTTTCAGGCCAGGACAGAAAAGTCAGATTGGGAATGGGGGGGGGGGGGGGGGGGAGTTAAAGTGCTGAGCGACCAGGAGATCAGGTAGGTTAAGGCAGACTGTGGTTGTGTCATCTGCTAACGTAGCTGGAGAATGAGCAGAAATTGGCTGTACAGTTGTGAGTATAGCGAGGATGTGGAGAGAATGTTTAATTGACATCTGCACCGGATCAATGAAAGTCTTGCTGCAGCTGTACAGTCTCATTAATGCAACAACACGGCAAATAAGTATAATACAATTAATTATCTGTACTTATTGGGGTGGCATGGTGGTGCAGCGGTAGAGTTGCTGCCTTAAGGGCCTGTCCCACTGTACGAGCTAATTCAAGAGCTCTCCCGAGTTTAAAAAAAAAATCAAACTCCTGGTAAGCACGTAGAATGTACGTAGCGGGTACGTCGGAGCTCGGGATGTCTCTTAGCGGCTCGTAACGCTAATGGCGGGTACTCGGGAAACGTGGTAAGCTCGTGAAGACTCGTGAAGATTTTTCAACATGTTGAAAAATGTCCACGAGAGCCCCGAATACCTACAAGCGGCCATTACCGTAAATCTCCGAGTTCGAAGCAGGGAAAACTAGGGAGAACTCTTGAATTAGCTCATACAGTGGGACAGCCCCATTACAGCGCCAGAGACCCGGGTTCGATCCTGACTACAGGTGCTGTCTGTATGGACGTTTTCCGTGTGTTCGCGTGGGGTTTTCTCCGGGTGCTCCATTTTCCTCCCACACTCCAAAGACGTCTCGGTTTGTAGGTTAACTGGCTATGGTGAAAAATTGTAAATTGTGCCCAGTGTGCAGTGTAGTGCACGAGGTGATCGCTGGTCGGTGCGGACTCGGTGGGCCGAAGGGCCTGTTTTCACGCTGTATCTCTAGTGTAAAGTAACTAAAGTAAAGTAAGTATCAGATAACCAGCTCAAAACAGAGCAAAACTGAAGTATGTGATGCAAACTAAACAACGTCCAGAGTGGATGGTTGCTGAGGTAGGATTGTGTTCGCAGTAAGGGCCTGAGAACACATCGTCATGGAGAAATAGGGTTGTGAATTACTGTGCGGGATGTTTTGTTGCCTATCCTTGCTTGCGTTTGCATAGTGCAAATGTTTGCAGGCCCTCCTCCTCTTGCTCTGCATAAACCTCTTCCAACACTCATCATCAGATTAACATAACAAAGATTACGGGGAGAAGGCAGGAGAATGGGGTTGATAAGGAAGAAATCAGCCAGAATTGAATGGCGGTGCAGACTAGATAGGCCGAATGGCCTAATTCTGCTCCTGTGTTTGGTTTAGTTTAGTTTAGAGATACAACGTGGAAATCGGACCTTCAGCCCACCGAGTCCGCACCAACCAGCGATCCCCGCACATTAACACTATCCTGCACACACCAGGGACAATTTACAATTTTACCGACGCCAATTAGCCTACAAACCCATACGTCTTTGGGGTGTGGAAGGAAACCGGAGCACCCAGAGAAAACTCACACAGATAAGGGGGAAGAACGTACAAACTCCGTACAGACAGCACCTGTAGCCAGGATCGAACCCAGGTCTCTGGTGCTGTAAGGCAGCAACTCTACCACTGCGCCACCGAGCCACACAATATGTCGTATGATGACCTCACACTTGAATGCTTCTCCTTTTTTCTTCTCAACTAAATTTAAATCATTCTCAACCTTATGCAGTAAGACGAATATGATTTCCTCTGGATTTATCTCTGACATGTTTCCATTGATAGTTTAAAAGTGCTGCATAAACAAAGCGATGTTGAATGTTTAATTGCTGTGCCACCGATGGGACACGTGGGCACAAGTTCTGTTCACTATTTTTTGAAACGTGAATATCGTGACTTTAAAAGCAGATTTCTCGTATCCTTTCAGGTGATAAAGGTGAAAGGTGATGTGCAGTACAGGAGGACAATACTGACTAACACTGGCCAAAGGACAAGTGTCGGGGCCCCGATCGGGATCGTGGTGAATCCAGCGAAAGGGTGAGTGCAGCTTTGCAGGAGATGAATCTGTTCTATCAAACATGGCTCTTCGGACATTTGTTTAGTTTAGATATAGCTCGGCCCACCGTCCGCACCGACCAGCGATCCCCGCACACTAAAGCCCCTGTCCCACTTAGGAGACCTAAACAACAACCTCTGGTGACTTTGCCCACCACTCATGGTTTCCATGAGGTCACTGGAGGTTTGGGTCACTCTCCCTAATGGTTGAAAGTGGTTTCCGTGTGGTCGAGGCTTCATCTAGGTTGTTGCTATTTTTTCCATCATGATTAAAACCGGCCTCGACTAAAAATAGGTTGCTGTTTTAAAAATCGATAATTTTTTAGTTGCAGGTCTAGTCGAAGCCGGTTTTCTTCATAGCCGAGGAAGGTTTTCAACATATGCGTGGAAGGATGTAGGAGGTTGCAGGTCACCTTGACCTTGATTTTTTTTTGGGTGGCGGGCAAGGTCACCAGAGGTTGCTGTTTAGGTCTCCTAAGTGGGACAGGGGCTTCCCCTACACATACTAGGGACAATTTTACGTTTACACCAAGCCAATTCGCCTACATACCTGTACGTCTTTGGAGAGTGGGAAGAAACCGAAGATCTCGGAGAAAACCCACACAGATCACGGGGAGAACGTACAAACTCTGTACAGACAGCACCCGTAGTCAGGATCGAACTCGGGTCTCTGGCGCTGTAGGGCAGCAACTATACCGCTGCGCCACTGTGACACCCTTGTAAAAGAACAGTGGAAACCTTTGATAGACACAAACTGCTGGAGTAACTGTGCGGGCCAGGCAGTATCTCTGAGGGGCAACCTTTTTACACAAAGGGTAGTGGAGGTATAGAACAAGCTGCCAGTTGAAGTGGTTAAGGCAGGTTCTATCGCAACGTTTAGGAAGCATTTAGACAGGTACATGGATAGGACAGGTTTAGAGGGATATGGGCCAAAAGCAGACGGGTGGGACTAGTATAGATGGGACATGCAGGTTGGCGTGGGCAAGTTGGGCCAAAGGGCCAGTTTCCACGCTGTATAGCTCTAACAGCTTGGATAGGAACGGCCTCTCCCGAATCGGGCCTAGAGCTTCAGCAGCGGGCGCAGCGCGGACTTTCCATCGCGGAGCCGGGTGATCCCTTGCCGGGGATCGCCAGGAGAAGTGTTCCGATCGCTGGCCCGTGGACTACAACATCCTGAAGTCGCGGTCTGCAGAGCTTCTAGTCGCGGGCGCGGCGTAGACTTTCCATCGCAGAGTCTGGGATCCATCGCCGGAGAGGTGGTCTGACCGCCGGCCTGCGGCCTATAACATCGTGAAGCACCGGTCTCCGGTAGGAAGCGGCCGATTCGGGCACTCCAAGCTGCGGAGTGTCCTTCCGTCCTGACGTCGGAGTTTCGAGCCTCCTGACCAGAGGGCCTGTACATCGGGCCGTCCATAGCGGCGACTGTGGAGGGTTCATGGCCCCGACCACGGGTGAACAAAGGAGGAAGATTGACTGAACGTTATTGCCTTCCATCACAGTGAAGAATGTTGATTCCACTGTGGTGGATGTTCATGTTGTATTCTATTGTGTGTTGTGCTCTTTTTGATTGTGTGGCTGCACGGGAAGTCAAATTCCACTGTACCTTAACTGGTGCATGTGGCAATAAATGTGAACTTGACATTGGAGAACATTGTAACTTACCAAATAGCGAAAGGCCTGGATAGAGTGGATGTGGAGAGGATGTTTTCCCTAGTGGAAGAGTCTAAGACCAGACGGCACAGCCTCAGAATAATAGGACAAATTTCTTAAGCAAATCTGTGTAAACCTGTGGAAGCTGTCACACGGTGTTTTAAAACAGAGATTGACAGGTTTTTGATTAGTAAGGGCATTAAAGATTCCAGGAAGAAGGCAGGAGAATGGAGTTGAGAGATAAAGAGAGATCGGCCATGATTGAATGGCGGAGTAGACTCACTGGGCCGAATGGCCTAATTCTGCTCCTATGAAAAGGTTTCCATCTCCTATGAAAATGCACCACCCTGTTCCTGCTGCAAAAACTCCGAACCTGCAAATGACAAAGAAACAGGGGACTAACAGCAAAGCTGGGCTTGCCACACTTAAGAGCCTGTCCCCCTGGGCGATTATTTCAGCGGCTGCCGGCATCATCGACTGGTCGTGGAAATGATGCGGCAGTGACTCAGCGTGACGCGGCATGATGACATGTTGACGCCCGGTGTTTCCTCTAGTGTCGCAACATTTTTTTTGTCGCTGCTGGATTTTGAAATGTTCAAAATCTTTCGGCAACCCTGATATGTGTCAATGATGCCGGCAGTCGCCGAAAACATTTGCCAAGTGGGACAGGCCCTTTGCGTTAAATGAGGACATACCGACATATTGTCAGTGATTCACACCTCTCCAGTCTGTGCTGTTTATCTTTCAGTCGGGGAAATTACCTCAGTAAATGTGGATATGGGCCAAACGCAGGCAGGTGAGACCAGCATAGATGGAGCATTTAAATCAGCCGACCCAAGTTGGAACAAAGGGCTTGTTTCCATGCTGTATGATGCTGACTCCATCACTGTACGTGAATTGCATGTATTTGCAAGCTAGAACCACAGTAAACTTAAAATCTTGTTTAAGAAAGAACTGCAGATGCTGGAAGGCAAATAAAAATGCTGGAGAAACTCAGTGGGTGAGGTAGAATCTATGGAGCAAAGGAATAGGTGACATTTCGGGTTTGAAGAAGGGTCCCGACCCGCAACGTCACCTATTCCTTCGCTCCATAGATGCTGCCTCACCCGGTGTGTTTCTTAAAATCTTGTGGTCTGTTGCATGGTTAATGGGCATGTTTTTGTGAAATAGTAAACTAACAAACTAGAGGCAAACAGCAAGGAAACAGACCCTTCGCCCCAACTTGCCCGTGCTAACCTAGATAGGATACGATACAATAGAACTTTAGTTTTCCCCGCAGGGAAATTGGTCCGCCGACAGTCACAACGCACAACAAGGTACATGAAAACTTGAAATTAAAATTAATTTAAAAAGGAAAAAAAAGAAAGGCGAGCGACTGTTGGCTGGCTGCCTCCTTCACCTGAACAAACAAACAAACAAACGCAGGCTTATCCGATGGGCAGAGGATTCTACAACCAGAGTGCCCCCTCCCCCATTTACACCAGTCCCACCCTTGCCTGCATTTGGCCCACACCTTTCCTACACCTTACCTATCCACGTATCTGTCCTTTAAATGTTGTTATAGTCCCTGACTCAGCTACCTCCTCTGGCTGCTTGTTCCATACACCCTCCACGCTATGTGTGAAAAGTTACCTCTCAGATTCCTATTAAATCTTTCCCCTCTCACATTTAAACCTCTGTGCTCTGGTTCGTGATTCCCCTACCCTGGGTAAAAGACTCTGTGCATTTCCCCAATGCCTTCCGCTCAAGATTTTATACACCTTTATAAGATCACCCTTCAGCCTCCTGTGCTCCAAGGGATAAAATCCTAGCCTTCCCAACCTCTCCCTAAAGCTCAGTCCCTCAAGTTTCCATGTGATAGATAGGACTCTTAAAGATAGCGGAGTCAGGGGATATGGGGAGAAGACAGGAATGGGGTACTGATTGTGGATGATCAGCCATGATCACAGTGAATGGTGGTGCTGGCTCGAAGGGCCGAATGGCCTACTCCTGCACCGATTATCTATTGTCAAGTCCTGGCATCATGTTCATAAAACTAATCGAATGAAACTGTTCGATATTCTGTTTTTAAATCCTTGTACTAATCACACAGTACAGGTCCACCATTGGTTCCAGAGCCTATTTGGATTGTCTATTTTGCCGTACCAACAGAGGTCATGGCCTCTGAGAGGAGTCCAACGGTACCGGAACAGTCCGCCTAGGCTGCCGGGGGGGCCAAGATAGCGGCCTGCAAAGTCGGCCCTGGATGTCAGGTGTGAGAACGTTTCTGCTGGCTATGGCCGGGCCGGAGTTCCAGATCCCCAGCAGCAGGGGGCAAATTCAACCCGTCGATCAGCTGCGGAAGTGCCGATGAGGTTGGGATCGGCACCCTCGCCCAGCCTAGGCGGCACTTTTTTGGGGACACCTCTGGGCGCAGGGCCGGGGCGGGGGGGGGGGGGGGGGGGGGTTTGCACGGATTAAAGGGGGGGGCCGGACCACCAGTTGCCGGAAAAATCAGTGGTGGACCTGCATATCTAAGGGGTACAATCGTTTTCTTTCAGGAAGTTATACTGGACTGACCAAGGGACGGAAAGTGGGATCCCTGCAAAGATTGCCAGTGCCAACATGGATGGAACCAATGCCAGAGTCCTCTTCACCAATAACCTGGATCACGTTGAGTTTATCACCATTGACATCAAGGAACGGAAGTTGTATTGGTCCATTTCCAGCAACGGTGTAGTATGTATCCTTTACCTGAATCATACCCACACACAATATTTTGCAGCTAAAATTCACCCAGTTTCTTACTATATAGTATGAAATCAGTGATAATGCAAGGAAAGAAATATTAACAGTTTCAGTTGATCTTTGTGCTATTTACTCAAATAGTTTCAGCAAATCTGTCTTCAATCAGTGTTTAAATTCATGAGAGGAATAGATCGGGTAGTTGCAGAGTCTCTTGCCCAGAGTAGGTGAATCGAGGACCAATGGACATAGGTTTAAGGTGAAGGGGAAAAGATTTAATAGGAATCTGAGTCTTTTTCACACAAAGGGTGGTGGGTGTATGCAAGCAGCTGCCAGAGGAGGTAATTGAGGCAGGGACTATTCCAACGTTTAAGAAACAGTTAGGCAGATACATGGATAGAACAGGTTTGGAGGGATATAGACCAAACGTGGGCAGGTGGGACTAGTGTAGCTGGGACATGTTGGGCTGAAGGGCCTGTTTCCACGCTGTATCATGCTACGACTATGACTCTTAATCATTAATCTTGATTACCATCGGTTTAGTTTAGTTTAGAGATACAGCTCGGAAACAGGCCCTTCAGCCCACCAAGTCCACGCTGAACAGTGATCCCTGCACACCAACACTATCCTATATAAACTTGGGACAATTTATAATTTTACCAAGCCAATTAGCCTACAAACCTGCATGTCTTTGGGGTGTGGGAGGAATCCGGAGCACCCGGAGAAATACAGACAGCACCTGTAGTCAGGATGGAACCCGGGACCCTGGCATTGTAAGGCAGCAACTCTACTGCTGCACCACAGTGCCACCCTCAGGTTTGGAGGGGAAAGATATTTAGGGTGAACAAATGTTTTCCAGTTGAAGTATCTGTATTTTGTTTTATTCATTCAGATAAGAGGCCTCATTAAAAGTTAAAATAGGTTTCTGCAATAAAGATTCCTGCATAAAGAAATGCCACAATGTTGTGAAAGTATAGCAGGCAGCACAATACCAGAGTGCAGAATATCGTGTTATAACGTTACATTTACAGAGAAAGTGCAGAATTTTTTTTTAAAGCGCATGTTGTGCAATGAGGTAGGTTGGGAGATCAGGGCAACACCCTAGCTTATGGGAGGACTATTCAGCAGCCTGATAACGGAGGGGAAGAAGCTATTCCCTCATCTGGTGGTGTTTGCTTTCAAGCTTTTGTATCTTGTGCCCGACAGAAGAGGGGAGAAGAGAGGAATAGCTGGGGTGAAAATGGTCCTTGACTATGTTAGCTGCTTTACTGAGGCAGTGTGAAGTGTAGATTGAATCAATGCGGTTGGGTGGCGAGGTTAGTGTGTGTGATGGACTGGGTTACTTCTACAACCCTCTGTTATTTCTTGCGGTCACAGTCTTGAAGAAAGATTTTCATATTTAATATAGGGCAGTTAATTCTGTGCATGATATCAACAACAACTGTGTTTCCTTTCTTTCCCTTTATAGCATTCCAAGGAACTGTTTACTCCGTAACACCTTATCACTTGGAGTAACTCAGTGGGACACCGCCTATTCCTTCTCTCCAGAGACGCAGCCTGTCCTGCTGAGTTACTTCAGCTTTTTGTGTCTATCTTCGGTTTAAACCAGCATCTGCAGTTAAAGACAACACAAGGCTATGTAGTTCAGAGCTTATTTGGTGGTTGTGGTGCTTAACAACTAGATGGCTGTAGGGAAGAAGCTGTTCCTGAACCTGGATATTACCGTTTTCAGACCTGTACCTTCCTCCCGATGGCAGGGGTGAAATGATTCTGCACAGAAGCCCATAATACTGCCTCCTCTCCACCAGGAAGGCCAAACATGGAGTGTGTGACTGCTTTGTAGACCGCCTCTGTTCACCCTGCAAAGCCTCACTTTAGTCCCACTCAGATCCTCAGCCACTTCCGCCGTTCCCATCAATCTTTGTGTAGAGCACCTCATCCTTCAATTAAATATTTTATGTTCTTCTGGTACCAACACTGACACAATAAGAGGTAATGATTTTCTTCTTCCCATTTACACCTCCTCCACTCCGTCTCCTTGTTCCTTGCATACTTCACCCTCACTATCATGCCTTCATCATGTATCTTCGTATTTAATCCTCTCATCTCCCACTTTAAGGGTCTCGACCCGAAACGTCACCCATTCCTTCTCTCCAGAGATGCTGCTGGTCCCGTTGAGTTACTCCAGCATGTTGCGTCTATGTTCCTTTTTCATTCTTTCCTTCTCCCCACACGCTCATTTAAAAAAAAAATTCTTCTGGGGGGAAAAGTGCATTATCCTGAAACATTGTGTTTATTCTTCTCTCCGCAGCTGCTGCCTGAGCTGCTGAGAATTTCCAGCATTGTTTCTGTTTTTACTAATAATTCTGTATTGCCCAAATAGATCGAACGGGGTGATCTCAGTGGTTTGAACCGAGTGACGATTGTCAGTCACCTTGCTCATCCTTGGGGGATAGCCATATACCAGGGCTTCCTTTACTACACGGATAATGATTACGAAGTCATTGAGCGCGTGGACAAGGCCACTGGGGAAAATGCGGTGATGCTGAGGAATAATCTTGCGGGACTGATGTCCCTCAGAGTTAACTTCCGGGACAGTAAGTACCACTCGTCATGTGCTAAGTATCGAGTAAAACTCCCTGGATGGCACCGCAGCGGTGACAAATGTGAAAAGTGCAGGGTCAAACTGTTGTAATGTAGCAATATTACAAAATTTTGAGATTTAAAAAATCAAGTCTGCAATTTATCCCATCAGATAAAGCAACCTAATTCACTTTCATATCTTCAGTATTAAAAAAGTTATGGCCATTTTCATACTCGGAAATTAGCAACTTGTTCCCTATTGATTTTCCATTGACTTAACACAAAAGTTTTGATCAAGGACAGTGAAATGGCCATAACTTTATTAAAAATTAAGAGAACTGAAATAAATTTTCAGTTATTATAGATAGAAGCATTCTGAAACAATTCTTACTTGGATGACCTGAAATTAAAGCATATAATTGAAATTAAAGCATATAATTAGTTAGATTTACATCTCCGAATAAAGATTTGAAAATGTCTCTTTTGAGGGTCTTTTTCTCCTATTTCTACTTTCCACTTTTTCTTTTCTTATACACACACTTCACGTTTTTCTATTTTCTACTATCTATTTTTCCTCTTTCTCTTCTCCAATTTATTTTTTTTGTTTTTTTTTGCGCCTTTCTTATTTCCTTTTCAAAAACATAAAACTAGAGGTTGTACATAGAATGTATAATTACGTTATGACATAGTTGGCACCTAAAATTAAGGTGTTATTTATTGTATTGTTTTGTATTGTGCTAACTTCTAATAAAATAAACAAAAAAATAACAAAAAAAAAATTAAATTAAAAAAAAACAGTGAAATGGCCATAACTTTATTAAAAATTAAGAGAACTGAAAGAAATTTTCAGTTATTATAGATAGAAGCATTCAGAAACAAATCTTACTTGGATGACCTGAAATTAAAGCATATAATGTTAGTTACCCAATTGTAGCTAATTCCAAAGTTCAATTACTAGATCTAAACATCTATCCATTTCCTAAGAAAAGATTAACATTTTTAAATAGCCTAAGTGTCCAAAGAACATTCACACAAGAATTCACAATAAAACGTGATTTTAAAATCTCATTGACATTAATTTATAGGCCAAATGGAAGGGATTTAGTGTTCAATTGCTGTAAATTAATGGCCATTTAAATCAGCTTGCGAGTGGGATTCTGTGAAACGCGCTGGGTTGGAACGCTGCCATTGCGGTGGATTTGTAACCCATATGCCCAGAAAGATACTGCGGTATTGAATGGGCCCCCAAGTCAGCTAATCGCAACATAACATTTTGAATAAAGGGATCTAAAGAAGCCCTTTTTAATAAACAACCTACCTTGCCTTGTCCCCTACATGAGATCCGTTCCGTTGTCGGGGTTCGCGGCTTTAGATATAGATTAGATATTAGATATTAGATATAATTTATTGCCACACAGCCAGGCTGGTGGAAATTTGGGTTGTCTGCAGCGATACAATAATAAAGAACACACAACCACAATAAAACTGTAACACAAACATCCACCACAGCATTCATCACTGTGGTGGAAGGCACAAAATTTGGCCAGTCCTCCTCCATTTCCCCCCCCGTGGTCAGGACCAGAGTCCAGAGTCAGTCCAGGATCGGCTCTTCCTCACCGGAGACCGCAGCTTTAAGTTGTTGTAGGCCGCAGGCCGGCGGTCAAGATTTAAGTCCCCGCCGCAGCCAGAAGCACCGTAGACCGCAGGGCCGGCGGTCGAAGCTCCCCTCCCGGGGTGATGGTAAGTCCATGCCGGCCCCGCGGTAGGAGTTGGCCGCGGGCCGGCAGTGATGGCTTCTTCTTCCCCCGGGTCCCCAACGTGAGATCCCGGGCTGTAGACGCCGCACCAGCTGGAGCTCTGCAGACCGCGGCTTCAGGCTGCCGGCTGCCCCGGGCCAGCGAAACGGAGCGTTCCCCTCCAGCGAGCCCCAGCGAGGGTCGCCCGCTCCACGCCGAGAGTCCACGCTGCGCCCGCCGCTGAAGCCCCGGGCGTGTCTCCGGGAAAGGCCGCGTCGATCCTTGATGTTAGGCCACGGGGGAGGCGACCTGGAAAAACTCGCCTCTCCATGGAGGAGGCGACCAAAGCGGTTTCCCCCTCACCCCCCCACACAAAACACACAAAGAAACATTAGAGGATGATTTTTAATCTACTATAACAATTAAATAATCGCAGCGATTTTCCGTCAGCAACTAAGTAGGCTGAACAACATCGATTTCAACAGCCTAGAGAAAATCGCGTTTTAAACCCGCCCCCCTCTCAAAGGCGCCAAAGTCGCGCACACGGGCAGCGGCAGAACTGCAGCGCCGCTGAAGGTAAGTTTTGCAACATACCTATGTAACAGCTTCATCGCTTTTGTTACTTTAGCCAACACACATATTTAATGTTAAGTTTAATTTAGTTTGGATACGCAGGGTGGAAATCAGCCTGGTCGGCCCAGCGAGTCCATGCCGACCAGCAATCACCCGTGCACAAGTCTATCCTACACACTAGGGACAATTTGAAGAATCCAATTAACCTCAAATCTGTACGTGGTTGGGATGTGGGAGGAACCCAGAACACCTGGTGAAAACCTACACGGTCACAGGGAGAAGGTGCCAACTTTGTACAGACCCCACCCATAGTCAGGATAGAACACAGGTCTCTAGCACTGTGTAAGACAGCAGCTCTACTGCTGCTCCACTGTGCCGCCCCTACTTAATATCTTAATATGAGTTAAATACAGGTCAATTGGTGATACATTGTCTCTGTCAGAAAATGATCTAAAGCGTTCAGTGGTGAAGTTAATCAGCGCCTATCTTGGTCCAGGTGGACAGACATGACATCTCCTGAAGTAGACATGGAACTTATCTCCAGTGTTCTGGACACACTCTCCCCCTCACTCAACATCAACAGAGTCGTACAATGTTTGTGGGAGCTTGCTGTGTTAAAATAACTACTGAAATTACTGTGTCCGAACAACGACTAAACCAATAGTACATCATAGGCTGTAAAGCACTTTAGGTCATAAGGTCATGTGACAGGAGAAGGATCAGGCCATTCGGCCCATCAAGTCTACTCCACCATTCAATCATGGCTGATCTATCTCTCACTACTAACCCCATTCTCCTGCCTTCTCCCCATAACCCCTGACACCGGTATTGCGGTTATGAAAACCGCAATATAAATGGAAGTCTCTCTTTTCTCTCAACCATAATTAGTCCATTCATAGAGACATAGAGTGATACAGTGTGGAAAAAGGCCCTTCAGCCCAACTTGTCAACACTGGCCAACATGTCCCAGCTACACTAGACCCACCTGCCTGCACTTGGTCCATATCCCTCCAAACCTGTCCTATCCATCCCCATCCATCTATCCTATTCATCCCCATAGACAAACAAGGACATCTCTTATTTATTCTGAAAGTCCCTTAGCAAATGCTCAAACATTTGTAACCACTGAGGTGTTCTGTTCTGTAATGCACTGCTGGAAATAATCCACAACCCGAATACTATAGACTTTAGTTTACATTAGAGATGCAATGCGGAAACAGGCCATTCGGCCCACCGAGTATGCGCCAACCAGCGATCACCCCCTACACTAAGACACTATCCTACACACGAGGGACAATTTTTTTACAATTCGCCGCAGAAAATTAACTAAGAAACCTGTTTGTCTTTGGAGTGTGGGATGAAATGGAGCACCCAGAGAAATCCCACGCAGTCACAGGGAGAACGTACAAACTCTGCACAGACGACCCACGATCAGGATCGAAAAAGGGTCTCTGATGCATTAAGGCAGCAACTCTACCGCTGCACCACTAATGTTTTGGGTCAGAACCCTTCTACAGAGAAGGGTCCAGGCCTAAAAATTAATCTATCCTTGTTCTCCAGAGATGCTGCCTGACCTCTGAGTTACTCCAGCACTCTGTGTCCTTTTGTATGCAGAAATAGTGCATAGTTTGTGCCACTTTGGGACAATATGTTAAGATAGTGTGAAGCTACATCAGCAGCCTGGTCTAAGTGTATGCGTTGTGTTTGTGTTCTAGAGTCCGCGGGTTCCTCCAATGGCTGCAGTAACAACATCGGGCTGTGTGAGCAGCTCTGCCTGCCCCGGCCAGCTGGAGCCCACAAGTGTGCCTGTACAACTGGCTTCCGCATGAACCCAGACAACCACTCCTGCTCGGCCATCAACTCTTTTGTGGTCGTGTCGCAGCTGAATGTTATCCGGGGATTCAACCTGAACCCAGGGGACCATTCCGAAGCTATGGTCCCGGTGGGCGGTGAGGGTAAGTGTGGTGTGTCTGGTTTATAATTGTGATGCACACACGCATGCATGCATGCGCACACGCACGCACATGCGCACACGCACACGCACGCGCACACGCACGCGCACACGCACACACACGCACACGCACACACACGCACACACGCACACACATGCGCACACACACACTCACACACACACACATACACATATACACACACACACACTCACACCTACGCACGCACACACTCACTCACACGTACGCACACACACACACACACATGTACACACGCTCACAAGTACACACACTCACACGCACACACACACGTACATGCACACACATGTACACACACTCGCACATACACACGTGCACATGTACTCACACGTACTCACGCGCACACTCATACATGCACACACATGTACACACACTCACATACATGCAAACACACATGCGCGCATACACGTACACACACACGTACACGCACACACACATACACACACGAACACATACACACACACGTACACACACTCTAACGTACATGCACACATACACACACATTTGCGCACACATATATGAATTGAATCCTTTATTTGTCATTCAGACCTTTCGGTCTGAACGAAATGCTGTTGCCTGCAGCCATACATGTAATAATAACAAAACACAATAAACACAAATTAACATCCACCACAGTGAGTTCACCAAACACCTCCTCACTGTGATGGAGGCAAAAGTCTTAGAGTTACTGTCTCTTCCCTCCTCTTCTCCCTCTGCGCCGAGGCGATACCCCACCGGGCAATGGCATCAGTCCCGCGGTTCAAGCCCCGCGGCCCGGGGGGTGGTCGAAGCTGCCCGCAGCTGTTGCAACGGGTGCTCCGGAAAACAGGCACCAGCCTGTGACCTGCGAGCTCCCGACATTGTCCTCCATTGGCCCGCGGCCGAGCCCCGGATCCAGGTCGCCGCCGCCAGAACGCCGCCTCAGCCGCCGTAGCACCGTCTCCGCTCCGCACCGGGCCGCCCACAAGGCAGCGTCTCAGCCCCGCACCGGGCTGCTCACACGGGAGCGCCTTCCAGCCGGTAGCCAGGCCACCCACACGGCAGCGCCTCAGCCCCGCACCGGGCTGCTCACACGGGAGCGCCTTCCAGCCGGTAGCCGTGCCGGCCGCACAGGAGTGTCTCAGCCCCGCACCGTTCGCCCTCACCGGAGCGCCGAGTCGTGCCGCTACCCGGACGTCGCCACAGCTCGAAGACGGCCAGCCTCGCGTTGGTGAGTCCTGGCTGGCTCTACCTCCGGACCCTCGAGGTCGGTCGCAGGTTGGAGGCCGCCAGCTCCGCCATTGGGCCTCAGCGCAGACGGGGGAAGAGAAGGGGGATACGACAAAAAGTCGCATTCCCCCGAAGGGAGAGACAGAAAGCTCTATTTCACCCTCCCCCCACACACATAACACCACCTAATAACCAAAAAATGTACTAAACTAGACAAAAAAAAACAACATAAAAAGTAAAAACAGACAGACTGCAGGCGAGCCGCAGCTGTATCACAGCGCCGCCACTTCCGGAGCTGTGATACATAAACACATGTACACACGTATGTACATACACATGGCAGCACTTAGTGTCCCATTTTATGCAGAATATCACACACACACACACACACACACACACACACACACACACACACACACACACACACACACACACACACACACACACACACACACACACACACACACACACACACACACACACACACACACACACACACACACACACACACACACACACACACACACCAATATAGATAGAGGATAGACACAAAATGCTGGAGTAACTCAACGGGACAGGCAGCATCTCTGGAGAGAAGGAATGGGTGACGTTTCGGGTCGAGACCCGTCGATTTAAACCAGCATCTGCAGTTCTTTCCTATATATACATCGATGTATATATACACACACACACATATATATATTGGTGTATACCCACACGCGCACACACACACATACACGCACACATACATATAATATATATATACATCTGCTTAACCTGCCAGTGGATCAAACAAACTGATGTACCAGTGGGATAATCATATTTTCCAATACCAATTCTATAATTCATGGCAAATGTTTCAAGGATCTCCCTTCATTTTCCTGACAAATGTACTGTCACAAAATTTGATAACTTTAATTAAAATTATTGATGAATTTCCTCTCTTCATTGCATAGTTTAAGGACCCAGACCAATTCCTTCCCTCCTTCCTCACACCCAGCATCCAACAATGATCTATTCTACATTTTACTTGACCTTTATCTCTTTTGCTATCTCGTTTTCACACCTTACTCATCCTTATCTCTGTGTCTCCCTCTCTCCTGACATCAGTCTGAAGAAGGGTCTCGACCCGAAACGTCACCCATTCCTTCTCTCCAGAGATGTTGCCTGCTGAGTTAAAATAGAGTCAAGAGAGTCAAGAGTGTTTTATTGACATATGTCCCGGATGGGACAATGAAATTCTTACTTGCTGCAGCACAACAGAATATGTGAATATGTAATCATTGTATATAACCGGGGGAGAGGACAAAAAAGTTCAGTAAATAACAAAAATAGTGCAATAATATAGTCTTTTGCAGTTCAGAGCTCAGAGCTTATTCGTTGTTGTGTTTAATAGCCTGATGGCTGTAGGGAAGAAGCTGTTCCTGAACCTGGATGTTACAGTTTTCAGGCTCCTGTACCTTCCTGATCGCAGTGGTGAGATGAGTGGCCAGGATGGTGTGGGTCTTTGATGATGTTGGCTGCCTTTTTGAGGCAGCGACTTCGATAGATCCCTTCGACGGTGGGGAGGTCAAAGCCGGCGATGGACTGGGCAGTGGTCGTTCAAGTTGCAGAACCAAGCCACGATGTAACCAGTCAGTATGCTCTCTACTGTGCACCTGTAGAAGTTTAGGAGAATCCTCTTTGACATGCCGAATCTCCGCAATCTTCTTAGGAAGTAGAGTCGCTGATGTGCCTTCTTTACAATTGCATCGGTGTTCTGGGTTCAGGAAAGATCTTCGGAAATATGCACGCCCAGGAATTTGAAGTTTTTGACCCTCTCCACCATCGTCCCATTGATGTGAACCGGATGGTGTGTCTTCATCCTGCCCCTACTAAAGTCCACAATCAGTTCCTTGGTCTTATTGATGTTGAGAGCAAAGTTGATGTGCCGGCACCATTTGGTCAGTCTGTCGATCTCTGAAGAAGGGTTTCGGCCCGAAACGTCGCCTATTTCCTTCGCTCCATAGATGCTGCTGCACCCGCTGAGTTCCTCCAGCAATTTTGTGTACCTTCGATCTCACTTCTATACTCTGACTCATCAGAATTACTCCAGCTTTTTATGTCTATCCAGATTTTTCTTAGATATCTACACAACAAAAGAGCATAATAATGGAAATGTTATTATTGTTTTGCTTTAGGCCGCTTTGCCCTGCATGTGGATGTGCATGTATCTGCAGGGTTCATATACTGGTGTGACTACAGTACTGTACCACAGCGGAACGCTATTCGCAGAATTAAACCTGATGGATCTTCCTTCAACACCATTGTCTCTTCAGGAATTGGTCAGAATGGGATCCGGGGCATAGCACTGGACTGGGTGGCAGGTCAGTTTACATCGACAAAGCCCGAATAGACATCCAGAACTTACTAAGTAGAAACCTAGTAGTTAGGGACGGCACGGTGGCGCAGCAGCAGAGTTGCTGCCTAATAGCCCTGGCCCACTGTACGAGTTCATTCAAAGAGTTCTCCCGTGTTTGCTCTGATTCGAACTCGGAGATTTACGGTAATGGCCGCTCGCAGGTACTCGGGGCTCTCGTGGACATTTTTCAACATGTTGAAAAATCTTTACGAGTCTTCCCGAGCTTACCTGCCATTAGCAAGTCTTCCCGGATACCTGCCGTTAGCGTTACGAGCCGCTAAGAGACGTCCCCGAGCTCCGGTGTACCCGCTACGTTCATTCTACGTGCTTACCATAAGTTTGATTTTTTTAATAAACTCGGGAGAGCTCTTGGAATGAACTCGTACAGTGGGCCAGGGCTTTTACGGCGCCAGAGACCCGGGTTCAAATCTGTATGTTTTCCCCGTGACCTGCGTGGGCTTTCCTTGGGATCACCGCTTTTCTCCCACACTCCAAAGAAATACAGGTTCGTAGGTTGCTTGGCTTGGTAAAATTGTAAGTTGTCCCGAGTGTGTGTAGGTGAGCGCGAACTCGGTGGGCCGAAAGGCCTGTTTCCACGCTATTCCTTGAAACTAATCCAAACCAAAAGAATCAAAGAAGTGCAGATGCTGATTTACACAAAAGGACACAAAGTGCTGGAGCAACTTAGCGGGTCAGGCAGCATCTTGCGAGAACAGTGTCTGAAGGAAGGCCCAGACCTATCCGTGTTCTCCAGATATGCTGCCTGACCCACTGAGTTACTCCAGCATTTCTTGGCAACAAATTGTTGTTATATTGGAAAAAAAAGCTACTTGGACTCAATATTGAACAATTACTTTTAATACTAACTGATTTTTTTTTAAATACAGATATAATTAGACAGATACCAGATAAAAAATCTTTTGAAGTGTGTTAATTGTATGAAAACGTAAGAAGGCATACTTTTAAAATAAACCACGTTATTGATCCTGAACAAAGTTAAGATCTATTCATAGTAAAAAAAAATCCTCAATTAATTATCTTGAACACTTAAAAGACACTTGGACAGGTACATAGATAGGAAAGATTTAGTGGGATATGGGCCAAAGCCAGGGAAGTAGGACTAGCTCAGTTAGACAACTTGGTCGGCATGGCCTAGTTGGGACAATTACAATTACAATTATAAAGCTTCAACATGCCTATTATTGAAACAAATTGCTAAGTTTGTACTTGTAAGTAATTATTGTTACCTGTTAAGGTGCAGTCGGTTCTAAAATTGCAAAATATAAATAATTACAAAACAGTTGATCACATTTCAGATTTTGGATTTGCATCCCATGCTATAAGCTGTATAAACTGTAAGTCTTGGATTTTTTTAAGGCAGAAATGGATAGATTCTTGATTAGTACAGCTGTCGGGGGTTATGGTGGAGAAGGCTGGAGAATGGGGTTAGGAGGGAGAGATAGATCAGCCATGATTGAATGGCGGAACAGACTTGATGGGTCGAATGGCTTAATTCTGCTCCGATCGCGCATGACCTTATGACCTGTAATAAGTTGATTATTTTGCACCATCCTGTATATTTGGAAATCTCTGTGCAAATAAACAGAATATTTTGGGGTTGTTGTCAAAGTGAAAGCGATGGAGAGGATGATTGGAGGCGATATGGGGAGATGTGATACCAGACCCGGCAGAGAGGCCCACGGTTACAGAGATCATGTTAGTGTGGCCTGGTACCATGTTATAGGAAAGATGTTGTTAAGTGGGAAAGGGTACAGAGAAGATTTACGAGGATGTCTCCAGGACTCGAGGGTCTGAGCTACAGGAAGAGGTTGAGCAGGCTGGGACTCTATTCCTTGGAGCGCAGGAGGACGAGGGGTGATCATATAGAATCATGAGAGAAATAGATCAGGTAGATGCCCAGAGTTGGGGAATCGAGAACCAGAGGACATAGGCTCAAAGTGAGGAGGAATAAGAATCTGAGGGGTAACATTTTCACATAAAAGGTGGTGGGTGTATGGAACGAGCTGCCACATCAGGTAGTTGAGGCAGGGACTATTGCAACGTTTAAGAAAGATTTAGGCAGGTACATGGATAGGACAGGTTCAGAGGGATATGAGCCACATGCAGGCAGGTGAGATTAGTGTGGATGGGACATGCTGATCCGTGTGGACAAGTTGGGCTGAAGGGCCTGTTTCCACGTTGTATGACTCCATGACTCTATTAGTGTTTCCCATGTGCTGAAGTGTGTATTTTGAACATTTAGAGAAAAGCATTGTCTTTATTCATCCCAAGCACCCCTGACACCAACATCAGGCATCCCAAGGGAGGTAAAAATAAATTGATATAGTGCATAGTTACAAAAATGATGATATGCATAACAACACACTTGTTGGTGTTAGATTGTATGTGGCTTTAACCTCTGAAATCACAGCATACAAATTGGCCCTGAAACTGATTCAGTACTCAAGTATGGACTGTAGTTGAACAGAGAACATAGACCAATGCAGCACAGGGACAGGCCCTTCGGCCCATATGTCTGGGCTTTTAAGTTTAGTTTAGAGATACAGGCCCTTCAGCGAACCAAGTCAGCATCAACCAGCGACCCCCCCAACACTAACACTGTCCTGTACACACTAGGGACAATTTTACACATCCATTTACACCAGGCCGATTAACCTACACACCTGTATGTCTGTTGAGTGTGGGAGGAAACCGAAGATCTCTGGGAAAACCCACGCAGTCACGGGGAGAATGTTGAAACTCCGTACAAACAGCACCCGTAGTCAGGATCAAACCTGGATCTCTGGTGCTGTGAGGCAGTGGTTCTACCGCTGCACCACCGTGCAACCCCACTGCGCTAAACGTGATGCCAAGATAAAATACTGTCTGCACGTGATCCGTGCACCCAAACTATTTAAATTGTATATTATCAACAGATAGAGTGGATGTGAAGAGGATGTTTCGATCAGTGGGAGAGTCTAGGACCAGAGGGCACAGCCTCAGAATAAAAGAACATACCACTAAAAAGCAGATGAGGAGGAATTTCTTTAGTCAGGGTGGTGAATCTGCGGGATTTAAAGTCACACAGCGGTGGAGGCAAAGTCAATGGATGTTTTTAAAGCGAATATTGGCAGGTTCTTGATCTTGAAGGGCATCGGAGGTTATGGGGAGAAGGCAGGAGAATGGGGTTGCAAGTGAAAGATAGATTAGCCATGATTGAATGGGGGAGTAGACTCGGTGGGATGAATGGCCGAATTCTGCTCCTATAACTTACAATCTTCTAATCAAACGACTGTGCTAAACATTTGTTATCCTTCACTCCCTGCTGTAGGCAACCTGTATTTCACCAATGCTTTCCTCACGGAAACCTACATAGAGGTCGTCAGCCTGAACACCAGCTTTCGCAGGGTCCTCATCAAGACCCGAGTGGACCGGCCAAGGCACATTGTGGTCAACCCGAAACTCCGATACATCTTCTGGGCCGACTACGGGCAGCGCCCCAAAATTGAGCGAGCCTTCCTGGACGGCTCCAACAGGTCGGTGTTGTTGGACGATGGTATCGTCATGCCCCGCGGCCTAACGGTGGACTATACCAACGACTACATCTACTGGATCGACGACTCCCTGGACCTGATCGCCAGGGTCTCTCCGGACGGCAAAGAGCACCAGATTATCCGCTACGGGAGCCGTTACCCAACCCCGCTGGGCATCTGCATCTTTGAAAACACCATGATCTGGGTGGACAGAAACCTGAAGAAGGTCCTACGGGCCAGCAAGGAGCCCGGCAACGTGGATCCGCCGACGGTGATCCGGGACAACCTGAACCTGCTGAGGGACGCGGTCATATTTGACCGGAGGGCTCAACCGACGTCGCCCCAAGCGCTCAACGGCAACCCTTGCTTGGAGAACCAAGGAGGCTGTGCCCAATTCTGCTTCGCGCTGCCGGGGGTACAGGCGGCGAGGTGCGGCTGTGCCCACGGCCGACTGGAGGCCAACGGCTGGCAGTGCTCGGTCAGCACCGGCAGCTACCTCATCTTCGCCACCGAGTCCTCCGTCCGCAGCCTTCACCTGGACATCAGTGACCACAGGGCGCCCTTCCCCACCATCAAAGTGGACCCGACGGCCGTGGCGTTGGACTACGACAGCAGCGATAGACGTATCTACTTCACTCAGAGCCTCGGCCGTGGGCTCAGCAGAATCAGCTATATCAGTCTGGAAGCAAGCACTGCCTCACCTGTGCAGGTGATAACAGGTGAGCTCCAGCACCCCTTCATGCTCAGCACCTGGCTACTCTTCAGGTTCATTATTGTCACGTGTACCGAGGCACAGTGAAAAGCTCTGTCGTGCAGTCTATAGGACTTTTAGTCTGGCTGCATTTGGAGTATTGTGTGCAGTTATGGGCGCCCCATTACAGGAAGGATGTGGGGAGGGTGCAGAGGAGGTTCACCAGAATGCTGAAACACCGAACTGCAGCCAAAGACAGTCACAAAGTGCTGGCCTAACTCAGCGGGTCAGGCAACATTTCTGGAGAAAAAAGATGGGTGACGTTTTGGGTCGGGACACTTCCTCAGACCAGAATGCTGCTTGTATCGAGAGTTTCAGATACAGGGAGACGTTGGACTGTTTTCTCTGGAATGTCGGAGGTTGTGGGGAGACTTGATAGAAGTATATATAGAATTATGAGAGGCCTGGATTGGGCTGACAGTTTGAACTGTCTCTGTCCAACACTAGACGGCATAGCGATAAGGTAAAAGGTGAAAGTTAAATGCAGTTGCGTGAGGCAAGTTGTTTACACACAGTGTGGTGGGGGCCTTGAACACATTACCGTGGTGGAGGCACATACCCTAGTGGTGTTTAAGAGGCTTTTAGATAGGCACATGGAAGTGCAGGGAATAGAGGGAAAAGGATCATGTACAGGCAGATGAAATCAGTTTAACTTGGCATCATGTTTGGCATAAACATTGTAGGCCGAAGAGCCTGCTCCTGTGCCGAACTGTTCTATGTTCTATCCAATCAGATCAGAAAATACTCTACATCAATATAATCAGGTCAAACTCAAGTTCAATAGGTAGAGCAAAGGGGAGGATACACAGTGCAGAATATAGTTCTCCACGTGGTAGCACATCAGTTCCAGAGACAAAGTCCAATGTCTGCAATGGGATAGAGGTGAATCAGACAGCATCCTAGTGTTCGGGTTGTTTCCCATGGCTTAGTTTAGAGACATAGCGTGGAAACATGCCCTTTGGCCCACGGCGTGCATGCCGACCAACGATCACCCCATACTTAGGCTGTACTTTTTCATACCTCTAGTTTCCCTCTCCCCTGACACTCAGTCTGAGGAAGGATCTCGACCAATAGACAATAGGTGCAGGAGTAGGCCATTCAGCTCTTCGAGCTAGCACCGCCATTCACTGTCATCATGGCTGATCATCCACAATCAGTACCCCGTTCCTGCCTTCTCCACATACCCTTTGACTCCGCGATCTTTAAGAGCTCTATCTAACTCTCTTTTGAAAATATCCAGATAATCGGCCTCCACCGCCCTCTGAGCCAGAGAATTCCACAGACTCACAACTCTGTGGGTGAAAAAGTGTTTCCTCATCTCCATTCCAAATGCCTTACCCCTTATTCTTAAACTGTGGTCCCTGGTTCTCCCCCAACATCAAGACCATGTTTCCTGCCTCTAGCCTGTCCAATCCCTTAATAATCTTATATGTTTCAATAAGATCCCCTCTTATCCTTCTAAATTCCAGTGTATACAAGCCCAGTAGCTCCATCTTTCAACATATGACAGTCCCGCCATCCCAGGAATTAACCTCGTGAACCTATGCTGCACTTTCTCAATAGCAAGAATGTCCTTCCTCAAATTTGGAGACCGAAAATGCACACAATACTCCAGGTGTTGTCTCACCAGGGGCCCTGTACAACTGCAGAAGGACATCTTTGCTCCTATACTCAACTCCTCTTGTTATGAAGGCCAACATGCCAATAGCTTTCTTCACTGCCTGCTGTACCTGCATTCCTACTTTCAGTGACTGATGTACAAGGATACCCAGATCTCGTTGTACTTCCCCTTTTCCTAACTTGGCACCATTCAGATAATAACCTGCCTTCCTGTTCTTGCCACCAAAATGGATAACCTCACATTTATCCACATTAACCACACCTATTCCTTTTCTTATGAGATGCTGCCTGTCCCGTTGAGTTACTCATATTCATTTTGTGTCTGTCTCATCCCGTACACTTGTTCTATCCTATAAACTAAGGACAATTTACAATTTACAGAGACCAATTGATCTACAAATCTGCACAATTTACGACTGTGGGAGGAAACCGGAGCACCCGGAGGAAACCCACGTGGTCACCCATGAGAACAGACAAACTCAGTACAGACTGCACCCATAGTCAGGATCGAACCCAGCAACTCTACTGGTGGGCCACTGTGCTGCGAACCTTCTGTACTTTTCCTTTCTTCTCCGCACTATTGATGGGGCTGCTTGATCGATACTCTGGAAATCTTTCCCTAAGTATTTCCATCTTACCACTCTTCCACTTCTTTTCCCGTGAGTTGCCCGTTCATCGTGTGGCTGGGTGATCATTTTGTTTTTCAGTTCAGGAAGCAGTGTTGTGTACATTAACGACTCCACAAAATGCAACTTGTTATCTGACAGTAATCGATGTAAAGTAGATATTAGATTTCTCAACCATTATTTCAACCAGTTAATATAATCACAGCAGAGGGCGGCACGGTGATGCAGCGGTAGAGTTGCTGCCTTACAGCACCAGGGACCAAGGTTCGATCCTGACTATGGGTGCTGTCTATCCAGAGTTTGTACGTTCTCCACGTGAACTGCGTGGGTTTTCTCCGAGATTTTCGGTTTCTACCCATACTCCAAAGACATACGGATTTGTAGGTTAATTGGCTTGGTATCAATGTGAAATTGTCCCGAGTCTGTAGGAAAGTGTGAATGTGCGGGGATTGCTAATTGGCGCAGACTCGGTGGGCCGATGAACCAGTTTCCGCACTGTATCTCTAAACTAAACTAATTTAAACTAAACTAAGCCAGAGATTTGGGTTTGATCCCGACTGCAGGTAATGTCCATATGGAGTTTATACGTTCTCCACATGACCACACAAGTTTTCCGAAGAGCCTATTTTCCACGCTGTTTCTCTAAACTAAACTAATCCAAACTAAACAAATATGTAACATCTCTTAGTATAAGCAGTACATTGAATGAAGAGCAGTCTAGAGAAGATCAGAATAAGAAAACTATCAAGATCTCTGGTTACACTGGGAAATAGAAAGATTAAACGAGAACTTACCGTTTGAAGTTTGATCTTTATTTTATGAGAATTTGAAGTGAGGGATTACGTGAAGAGCCCGCCAGCCCGCATGCGTGTCAATCTTCAAAGTAGCTGTATGAAACTACAGAATAGTTGCTGACCTAAGCTATAGGAAGATTAAAGGGCTAGAATTACCGAATGATCTTTATGAGAATAGGGTTGGAAGTGGAGGGCACGTAATCCCTCATTTAAACTTCTCATAAAATAAAGATCAAACTTCAAATGGTAAATTCTCGTTTAATCTTTCTATTTTATTTCGAAGTCACGTGAGTGACTACGTGAAGATTTCAAAGCTCTGTGGTTTCATGCAGTGACACAATCTGTGTGTGAAACACACAATCTGTGTGTGAACAGATAAACCATTAATGGTAGGAAAAAACATGAGTTATTAATATCATGATGCTAACTTGCCATTGCTAATGGCCATTGTTCTTAACTGGACCGTAGTCCCAATAGACTGTTGAGTTTGACAATAACTCATGTAACACTGTGCATAATACTATTTGCAAATATCCAGACATATTCCACCAAATTTCATAATCTATTAACCTGCACTATGTAAACCTTATGCTGTATGATGAAAGGGAAATCCATTCTATTGGCTGCTAATGAGCCATCAGCAATATCTTGAGACTATTGAATAACAAAAGAACTATCTTCCATTTCATAGGTACTAGCAACTGAGTGCACTTGTATACCTAATGACATCCCTGATCTCTGCTCTGGTGGGTATGCTGTCAATCTCAAATGTACGCAATACTGCTCATTTGCTTCTGAGATTATTTCTATAACAAGCTACCCTACTGTTAGTATGACGTAGAGACTAAGCCAGAGATTGAGTAAAAGCTGTGTTCTTTATGCTGAGATCAGTTGCTGAAAGCATAATCGTCTTAAGATACTGGTCCCATTAGGAAAATTAGAGGAATATTTGCATAACAATTTACTGATATACATTGCACATTACAATGAGTGTAGGCTATTAGAGTGGTCTAATAAAAGACACCCTGCATAACGTTAGAGAATAGTTGGTGACGAACCGATCATTTATGTCCCACTTATGATACTACAGAAATGATAAAACCCCACAAGCAATGTCAATTGCGCTTTCACATAAAAGCTTCTTTAGGCTCAAACTGGAAGCCATACAAACCTCTGTTACTTCCGTATAAAATTGACTCACATATGTTGTTCACAAGCTTCTCATAAAATCGTGCTGAGCTAAGTGCCCGAGAAGACAGGCTGTCCCAGCCGCCACTCGTGACTGAGTAAATAAGAGTTGCTTCAGTCGCTTACCATGGCGTGATTGAATAGGCAAATTAGTACAGTTAAATTTCATGTTGCCTCATTTGTAATATCGCAAAAGATATATACCGACAACCCATAAGTTTTATCAGCTGCAATTTTGCATCTATATTACTAAAAGTCTGATCTTGACCGCTTTTGGCCCACTGTGCTGCGATTTCCGAGAGAACGCCGCCACCTACGGCCGTCATTTTTGGCCACCTCGCTCAGAGCCCCTCTCTGCCTTCCGGGACTGGAGGATTTTTCCCATCGATGAAAAATCAGAGAGATATTAATGTTTTTTTACAAATCGCAATTCTCTCTGCTGCCCCTGCTGGCGGCAGGGGGGAGGGACTATAAAACTCGTAAGTGTAGTCCCTCACTCAGACTCTGCCAGACCCAGGAAGCGAGAGGGTCACGGCTCTCTAAGCTGCGAATCACACTGAACGCACGTCTACTCCACGGTGAGTCCCCTCGATGCGGCTGTAAAGTGGTTGCAGCCCAATTGTTTGGCTTGCCTTTTAAAAAACGTTTGTATTCACAAAATGAATTTTGGTTGTCAGGTGTGGCTGCAGCCCAATTGTTTGCCTCGCCTTTTTAAAAATGTTTGTGTTCACAAAATGAATTTTGGTTGTCAGGTGTGGCTGCAGCCCAATTGTTTTCCTCGCCTTGGCTATTAAAATTGTTGCAACAGTTGGCTGCCAGCCCAAGAATCCATTCGGCCCACAATGTCTATACTAGCCCTCTGGAAACCAGTACCTTTGGCCCGCAACACCTATGCTAGCGCAACAGACAGCCCCCCCACTGGCATGCAATATTGGAATTGGTGGAGAGGTGGAATATTGCATTGGTGACCAGCCCTCCCATGTGATGCTGGGACCCAACGGGTCCCACTTATAATCATATATAATCATATAACAATTACAGCATGGAAACAGGCCATCTCGACCCTTCTAGTCCGTGCCGAACACGTATTCTCCCCTAGTCCCATATACCTGCGCTCAGACCATAACCCTCCATTCCTTTCCCGTCCATATAACTATCCAATTTATTTTTAAATGATAAAAACGAACCTGCCTCCACCACCTTCACTGGAAGCTCATTCCACACAGCCACCACTCTCTGAGTAAAGAAGTTCCCCCTCATGTTACCCCTAAACTTCTGTCCCTTAATTCTCAAGTCATGTCCCCTTGTTTGAAACTTCCCTACTCTCAGTGGGAAAAGCTTATCCACGTCAACTCTGTCTATCCGTCTCATCATTTTAAAGACCTCTATCAAGTCCACCCTTAACCTTCTGCGCTCCAAAGAATAAAGCCCTAACTTGTTCAACCTTTCTCTGTAACTTAGTTGCTGAAACCCAGGCAACATTCTAGTAAATCTCCTCTGTACTCTCTCTATTTTGTTGACATCCTTCCTATAATTAGGCGACCAAAATTGTACACCATACTCCAGAATTGGCCTCACCAATGCCTTGTACAATTTTAACATTACATCCCAACTTCTATACTCAATGCTCTGATTTATAAAGGCCAACACACCAAAAGCTTTCTTTACCACCCTATCTACATGAGATTCCACTTTCAGGGAACTGTGCACAGTTATTCCCAGATCCCTCTGTTCACCTGCATTCTTCAATTCCCTACCATTTACCATGTACGTCCTATTTTGATTTGTCCTGCCAGGATGTAGCACCTCACACTTATCAGCATTAAACTCCATCTGCCATCTTTCAGCCCACTCTTCCAACTGGCATAAATCTCTCTGTAGACTTTGAAAATCTACTTCATTATCCACAACCCCACCTATCTTAGTATCACCTGCATACTTACTAATCCAATTTACCACACCATCATCCAGATCATTGATGTACATGACAAACAACAGTGCACCCAACACAGATCCCTGTGGCACCCCACTAGTCACTGGCCTCCAACCTGACAAACAACCATCCACCATTACTCTCTGGCATCTCCCATTCAGCCACTGTTGAATCCATCTTGCTACTCCACCATTAATACCCAACAATTGAACCTTCTTAACCAACCAATACTATACTTAGTCTAGTATTACCTGAAACTCGATGACAATGCCTTTAAATCTGAGAAGGGCAGCATAGGCTTTCACCACTAGCTTTGTTATCAAAACAGCAGAATCTGTATGTGTGTAGATATGACAGAGTATGCAACTACAAGATCGATTCTCTGAGTCAGTTAAATTGCAGAAACCCAATCATCCATCTTAAAATGGGTAAGTAAACCCATAATCCGATTAGCCTAATGTTAGCCCGATTCGGCCTGCACCATATTTCTGTAATCTTGAGAAGTATCAGAAATATACCCCTCTAGTCCTTGGCCAGACCACTCATCCTCGGATGAGCTGTCACTGATTGCACTCGGAACCGCTGTTCCACTATTGAGAAAAACTTCAACTACTTATTCTATTGAGCAGTCTGATAACCTCCTCAATCACAAATGATGAAGCAGTGCTTCCCTGGTCACTATGACTCCTATGGCCAGCCAGTTCCATGATGGTCTACCCTGATCCAGGGTAACCAAACCGTTCCTACTTGGAACTACAGAGGTTACTTATGCAAGGCACCTTGCCAATGTCTCTACATCAACCTGATCTATCCCAGAGACAGTGAAACGACTAGACAGCTCATGCTGGCAGTAAACCTAACCTGGGCCGACAGACTGCTCCATTCCGGAGTTTACGGAGGTTAATAACGAGACCTTACTGCCTCTAACCCCGGGTCGAATTTTTTTGGGGTTTTTTTTGTTGGAGCTTCAGTGAAGTTCCATTTGTAGACCCTGTCTATCATGCTTGTTATTCCTGTTAGATAGCTGATGCCGCTGGCCAACTTCTCTTGTAGTGGCTTGTCCATCCACGAGGGAACAGCAAATTTAGAGGCAAGAGCACGCAGGTCTTCCTTACGCAATTGTCGCACAACATGCATTAAAGCATGGGATCCCGGCACACAATCATGTTCGGGGTCATGTTTGGAGTCAGTACATACTGATCTCTGACACTCTCTTAGAGTGGGAGAAAAAATTGCACCCTGAACCAGGCGTTGCCATATGCGTATGCCTCGGACTGTCTGTGCATGCTTCCATAACACCGAGCATATTTTGTGACACCATCTCTGATAGTCTTTCGGGTGGGAGGAATATTCGAACTCTGAAATCAGGGGTAGCTACAGGCATATGACTTGAACTGCCTGTTTAATATTTGGCACCATCTCCATCACTTCATTCATCCGAGTGGGAGGACTTATGCAATCCCTGAACCAAGAGCTGCTTCAGGCATATGTGCATATACTTTGGCACCATCTCCACCACTCCTTTCATCCGAGTGGGAGGAATATTGCAACCCTGAACCAGGAGCTGCTGCCTGACATGCCTTCGTTATACTAAGCATTTCTTGTGCCACCATCTGATTCATCAGATGTACTAATTGAGACCAACGCCCAATCACATCTGCCATATATGTCCCAAGACTTGGCTATGACTTTGCCCCGACTTTGGGTTGTCAGACTGCTCCTTCAGCAGCCGAACTGGGACTAACTGCAGATCGGTGCTCTGTTGGTATCATCATTCACCAAACAGATTGCACCTGCTAGTGACTCCGAGTCCTTGCTCCCTTCTAGAGCCAACGGAGTATTACAGGGAAGGTCTAGAGCGCCTCTGGCCCCCTATACGCCAGACAGAGTGGGAGAAATACTGCAACCCTGCCAGGTGTTGCCATAGGCAATTACGTTTATATGATTAAAAGAAGCCTATCCCAATTAAATCAGAGATTCGACTACTTTATTGATATGCATATAGTTGGAGTCTCTTGTAAAAGAATCTTCAACAGTCCCTCTAGTGAGAGGAAATTACCATGATGCCACCAGGTGTAGCTCCCACATGTGTCTGATAGGCACAGCTCAAACAAGGCTTCCTAAACCAGGAGCTCTGGACTGCAATGGCAAGTCCAATTTCTTTTTGAGAAGTTTATATTACTTAAATAACTTTTTTCCTATTTCTGAGTGCGTAACATGTTCAGATAGTTAATTGTTGATAGTTGCAGCTACATTCTGCCCCATATTACAGATTTTACCATGAATTATATATGACTATATTAGTTTAGCAACCCGCCTTAATTCAATATTGGATAATTTCCTGTCAAGATTAAGAATGTTTAATTGTCATATGACCAACAATTGAGTAATTAAATTCTTATGGGCCTGCCCACTTAGGCAATTTTTTTGGGTGACTACAGGCGACTGCCGCAAAATTTTCAATGTTGAAAATTTTTCGGTGACAGCTGCGACAATTTTTGCTGTCGTAGGTGCTGTCGTAGGTTGTCGTAGGTTGTAGCCAGGTGTCGTAGGTTGTAGCCAGGTGTCGTAGGTTGTAGCCAGGTGTCGTAGGTGAATTGCCTAGATAGTCCCTGGCAGTCGCCTAAGTGGTACAGGCCCATTACTTGCTGCAGATTAACAGGACCATTAATTCAATAACACACAGATAATAAATATATAATAATCAAAAATACAATAAATGAAGAACTATATGAGGTTACCATGTTGGTGCAAACAAACAAAGTCTGTAGTGCGACCAAAGACACAGACCATAGAAGATCACAGTTGCTGAGGTTAGTGATGTGCAGTGTTCAAGAGCCTGAAGGTTGCTGGGAAGAAGCCTTTCTTGAAACTGTCGGTCAAGGTTTTTTCAGGCTCCTGTACCTTCTCCCTGATGGTAGCAGCGAGATGAGAGCGTGGCCAGGATGGTGTGGATCTCTGATGATGCTGGCTGCCTTTTTGAGGCAGCGCCTCCTATAGATCCTTTCGATGGGTGGGAGGTCAGTACCCATGATGGACCGGGCATGTCCACCACTCTCTGTAGCCTCCTTCATTCCTGTGCATTCGAGTTGCTGAACCAGGCTGTGATGCAACTAATCAACATGCTCTCTACTATACACCAGTAGAAGTGTTCTTCGATATGCCAAATCTCCTCAATCTGCAGAAGCAGTGGTGTTGATGGGCTTTCTTGTGATTGTATTATTAGAACAACTTAGTATTATTTCAGAAACTTTGAAACAAGTTTGAAGAATTCACATCTTAAATCTAAGTTAACGCTGATCAATTTTGATCAATTTCCCTCCTGGGATAAATGAAGTTCTATTGTACCTTTTCGCATCACTAGACATGAAATACTTCTGATTAACTTGTGTAGATATTTGTTAACTTAATGCTAGTCACTAGACAAGAAAAACTTCTTAACTGGTTTAGATATTAGTCCCGGTGTATTTTACGCAACGCTATAAATGCCTGTCGATGTTCTTTCCAAGGGCTGACTTCTCCTGATGGGATTGCCTTTGACTGGATTAACAGGAGGCTTTACTACAGTGACTACCTGAACCAGACCATCAACTCGGTCAGTATCAATGGCAGTGACCGTACGGTCATTGCCAACGTGGCCCGGCCCAGAGCGATCGTGCTGGACCCATGCAGAGGGTAAGCACTATCATGTCATGCGTTAATGCACCATCAACCCATTCCCACCACAACCTAAGCCGATAAACTGCAATCTTTTTGCCATAGGGAAAGTTGTCATTAAGCTGGAAATAAAACAGAGAAGGTTTTTAAGGAGGATGTTGCCATGACTACAGGGAGAGGTCTGGCAGGCTTTGTCCATTGGTGTTCTTATAGAGGTGTATAAAATCATGAGAGAATGGACATGGTGAATGACAATATACAGATGATGCACAGGTCTGAGTGCGTCGGTAGGAATTGTGTGCACAAGGTAAAGGGCCTGTCCCACTTTCGCGACCTTTACAGGCGACTGCCAGCACCCGTGATAGGTCGCCGAAATTTTCAACGTTGAAAATTCAGCGGCGACCAGAAAGACGCCACGATTCTTTGGAGACCTCTCCCGCCATAGGAGACCACTCACGACCGTTGGAGACCTCTCACGACCACGGTTGTGAGAGGTCTCCTATGATCGTGAGAGGTCTCCTATGGTCGTGAGAGGTCACCCGCGACATGTCGCCAGGGGTCGCCTGAATGGTCGTGAGAGGTCTCCTATGGTCGTGAGAGGTCTCCAGAGTCGTAGCGTCCTTCTGGACACCGCTGAATTTTCAACATGTTGAAAATTTTGGCGACCTATGACGAGTACCGACAGTCGCCTGTAAAAGTCGCGTAAGGTGGGACAGGCCCTTAACTTTGGAATGGTTTAAACACACGAGGAGCAGCCGAGTGTGTTTTAGACCATTCCAAAGTTACCGCGTGCACACAATTCCACCGAAGCACGAAAGTGACCTGTGCATCATCTGTTTTATTGAATGGGGGGAAAAAAAATAAAATTAAAATTAAAATCAGCTATTTTCCAAATCATGCCTCCAGTAATCACCGGACATGATTTGCCATGCGTCCGGTACCGATATTGGTTTTCTGGCCAGTAAAAATAATTACACGGTACAGCAGCAGCAGAGATTCTTAGACCCATTCCATAATGTAAAATGTCTTTTACCCAGAGTAGGGGAATCAAGAACCAGAGAACATATGTACTCGCTTTCAAACTTTGGTATCTTCTGCCTGGTGGGAGAGGGGTGAAGAGAGAGTAGTCTTTTATTATGTTCCTGAGGCTGTGTGAAATGTAGATGGACTCGATGGTGGGGAGGCTGGTTTATGTGATGGACCGGGCTGCATCTACTCACTGCAGTGTCTAACGGTCTTGGGCAGAGCAGTTGCCAAATCAAGCGGCGTTACATCCAGATATGATGCATCTGTAGAAATTGGTAAGAGTCATTTGAAACATGCCAAATTTCCTGACTCTTCTAAGGAAGTTGAGGTTAGATACAAAATGCTGGAGTAACTCAGCAGGGACAGGCAGCATCTCTGGAGAGAAGGAATGGGTGACGTTTTGGGTCGAGATGTGCTTTCTGAACTGCAGCACCAATGTGGTTGGACCAGGGCAAATTGTTGGTGATGTTGACGTTGATGAGCTTGCGGCAACTCTCCTGCAGCACCATTGATACAGACTGGGGCATGTACACCATCTCGCTTCCTGAGGTCGATGGTCAGCACCTTGGTTTTGCCAAGATTGAGGGAAAGGTTGTTGTCCTCTCACCATATTTACGAAGGTCTCTATCTCTTTCCACTTCTACGTTTTATCATTGTTTGAGATCTGGGCCATTGCAGTGGTGCCATCTGCAACTTGCAAATAAAGTTAAAGCAGAATTTGGCCGTACAGTCTTGTTTCTAGTGGGAGTATAAGAAGGGACTGAGAACATATCCTCATGTGGGCATCCGTGTTGAGAACTATCGTGGAGGATGTTGTGTCACCAATCCTTCCTGAACACGGTCTGTGGATCGGGAGGTCAAGGATTGTGTGGAAGAGGAGACTGCTGAGCCCTAAATTCAAGTGTTTGGAGATGAGTTTGGATGGGATTATGGAGTTGAAACTGGAGCGACAGTCATAGGTTCATAACTCACAGAAGCAGAATTAGGCCATTCAGCCCATCGAGTCTTCTCTGCCATTCAAACATGGCTGATCTATTTTCCCCTCTCAACCCCATTCTCATGTCTTCTCTCCCCATGCCAATAATGAGAGTCTGACGTGGGTGTCCTTGTTATCCAGATGGCCCAGGGATGAGTGTAGGGAGATGGTGTCTGCTGGGTCCTGTTGTGGCTGTAGGCAAACTGCAGTGGGTTAAGGATGTCTGGGAGGTTGGAGTTGATGTGCTTCTTGAAGCACTCCAGGGTTCAGCATAGTCACGGTTGCCCTGATCGAGATATTCTTCTTGCAGGTATATGTTTTGGACCGATTGGGGAACCAGTCCTAAAATAGAACGAGCAACGCTCGGCGGAAGCTTTCGTTTGGCCATCATAAACAGCAGCCTGGTCTGGCCGAATGGACTGACAATGGACTATGACAACCAGAAGCTCTACTGGGCCGATGCCTCTCTGTATGTTTACATTTACATCTCTACTGTCCAGCTATTTAAGGATTTGCCGATACGGCAAGGCAGTTTCAGATATCCAGTCCCTAAAGGGCATCCGGGGGTGGATTTACATTCAATCTTTCTCAATCCTGAATGAAAGATGAGGTTTGGGGCTGAGTTTAAATTAATCCATGCATTTTGAATACGTAGCCGGAAGGTGATGGGATCAAGGCAAGTCATAGACTGAGCAACAAACAAAATGCCGGAGGAACTCAGTGGATCGGGCAGCATCGGCAGAGGGAATGGACAGGAGACATTTCGGGTCGGGATGTGTAGGAAGGAACTGCAGATGCTGGTTTAAACCGAAGACAGACACAAAATGCTGGAGTAACTCAGTGGGGCAGACAGCACCTCTGGAGAGAAGGTCGAGACTGAAGAAGGGTCTCGACCTGAACCGTCACCCCTACCTTCTCTCCAGAGATGCTGCTTGTCCCGCTGAGTTACTCCAGCATTTTGTGTCTAGTTTTGGGTCGGGGCCCTTCATCAGACTCAAGTTATAGATTGTACACAAAATTGCTGGGGAAACTCAGCGGGTGCAGCAGCATCTATGGAGCGAAGGAAATAGGCGACGTTTCGGGCCGAAACCCTTCTTCAGACTCATTTTTCTAGTTATAGATTGCTGTCCGCCTTCAGGGGAAGATACATCTGCCACAGTGCTATCAATGGTGAACACATGGGCAGAAAGATGAAGGGTTAAGAATATCCTTATAACAATGAGTACAGTGGGTGTGGAAAATTAGAAATGATTGCCACAGATTTGCTAGATTGTTTGACAGTATTATTTAGTGTTGCAAATCCAACCAGCGATAAATGTTAAAGCGATTTAAAGATACATCGCGAAACAGGACGTTCGGCCCACCGGATCCACACCAACCAGCGATTGCCCGTACACCAGTTCTATCCTACACACTAAGGAGAATTTACAGAAGGCAATTAACCTACAAATTCTCATGTCCTTGGAGTGTGGGAGGAAACTACAGCACCCAAATAAAAATCCAAGCAGTCACAGGGAGAAAGTACAGATTCCGTATAGACAGCACCCTTCGTCAGGATCAAGCCCGGGTCTCTGGTGCTGTGAGGCAGCAACTCTAACGCTGTGCTGCCCTGCCTCCCAACCTGTGATTTATGTTTTGGTGCTTTAGTTAAATATTTTAATTTAAATTGCATCTTTAATGTTTTCTGTGGATTAACTGTTTGCAAACATCCCAACGTATACCACTTATCCCAGAGCTATTTGAGAAATGTTTTCAATGATATTTGATTTCAGACGTAAGATTGAGCGGAGTAGTCTGACGGGTGCAGACCGTGAGGTGATTGTCAGCACTGCAATTTACCCGTTTGCAGTCAGCATCTACGAAGAATATCTCTACTGGACAGACTGGAACACACGAAGCATCTACCGGGTCAACAAGTACGATGGGTCTGACCAGGCTGTGATGCTTCAAAACCTTCCCGATCGCCCGATGGACATCCATGTCATGTCAGATGCAAAGCAACAGCAGTGCAGTAATCCCTGTGATCAGTTCAATGGGGGCTGCAGCCACATCTGCTCCATAGGTACCAACCATGCATTGTTAAAGTCTTGCATCATTAATGTCCCTGTAGATAACCATCCATCAGTAATGGCTGTAATCCTTAATGTCTCTACAGGATCAACTATCCACCATTAAGGTCTATCATTGTCAATGTCCCCATAGCAGTCATAGATAGATCTATCATTCAAGTCTTTAAGGGTTAATGCCACCATAGGTGCAACCATGTACCATTGAAGTGTTTAATCATTAATGTCTCTATAGGTATCATCCATCCACCTTTAATGGATTTAATCATTGATATCTCTGAATGATGATACTGAATAACACTTTGTTTATCTATTTATTATCATGTGTGACATGTCACAGTGAGATTCTTTGTTTTCTCATACACAAGGTATGCAAAGAGTCGCACATAAAGGGCGATGACAAGGTTACAAAATATTCAATTTTAACACAAAGCATTTCATCTGTGGTCCCCTTAGTTCTCGGTTGTCTCCACACAACAGGTCCTCGTTTATTCTCCCTCTCTGTAGGTGCAACCATGCATTGTTAAAGTCCGCAATTGTTAACGTCTCTATAGGTATCAACTATCCATCGTTAAATTCTTTAATCGTTAATCCATAGGATCAACCATCCATCATTAACTGTTAAGTCTTTAATTGTTAATGTCCCCATAAGTGTCAACTATTCATCAATAAAGTATTTTATTGTTCATGCCCTGATAGGTACAACCATGCATTGTTAAAGTCTGGAATTGTTAAGGGCCTGTCCCACTTGGGGGTCATTTGCGCGTAACTTACGCGTCATCATTTACACGTCATGACATGCGCATGGTGCGCGGTGACGTAGGCAGTGACGCGCAGTCGCGTGTGGCGCCCCAGGATTTTGGTATGTACAAAATCTTTGCGTGCCATCTGTATGACACGCAAATAACGCCCAAGTGCGACAGGCCCTTTAATGTCTCTGTAGGTATAACCATTCATTGTTAGTCTGTAATTGTTAATGTCTCTTGGTATAACCATTCATTGTTAGTCATAGTCATAGGGAATCATAGAATCATACAGTATGGAAATAGGCCCTTCGGCTCAACTTTCCCACGCTGTCCAACATACCCCAACTACACTAGTCCCACCAGCCTCCATTTGCTCCTTATCCCTCTAAACCTTTCCAATCCATGTACTTGTCCAAATGTTTTTTAAACATTGTGATAGTACCTGCCTCAATTACTTTCTCTGGCAGCTCGTTCAATATACCTACCGCCCTTTGTGTAAAAAAAGTTGTTCCTCGGATTCCTAATAAATCTCTCCCCCCTCACCTTAAACCTATGTCTTCAAGCCCTTAATCAACATGAAGAACGTACAAACTCCATACAGACAGCACCCGTAGTCAGGATTGAACCCGGGTCTCTGGCGCGGTGAGGCAGCAACTATACCGCTGCACCATTCTGCCGCACTTTTAAAAGATTGGGAAGAAGTGTTCAAAAATTCCACTGTCATCTGTAAGGAGAAACTGCATCCTGTTTTGACTCTTCAGTGGATTAGCTTTAGGTTTGAGTTCATGCATTTATTCTGTATTTTGCCGCAAGAGGAAACACTCTACCACATCAGATTGCTGTATCAATTATAAAGGTGTGCGCAGTTCACAGATGAAACAAAGAAAGTACTGTCAACTGATTAAATTCTAGATGGAAAGATTGTTTTTTAAAAACTATTTAATTGTACGATGGGAAGACTGTTTATGTGAGGTTAAATCAAGATACCTTAGTTTTGTTTAGTTTAGAGATACAATGTGGAAACAGGCGACCAGCGATCACCCGTACACTAGTGGTGTGCTACACACTGAGGACAATATATGTAAGCCAATTAACCCACATACCCGCACGTCTTTGGAAACTGGACAACGCTGAGAAAACCCTCGCAGGTTACAGGGAGAACATACGAACTCCGTATAGACAGTATCCATAGTCAGGATCGAATTTGGTTCTCTGGCACTGTGAGGCAGCAACTCTACCGCTGCGCCTCTGTGCCACCCAATATTATTCAAGTGAAAACACATTTTGGCCAAACAGCATGCATAACTCCAGTGCCTTTAATTTTAATGGATGCTTTGACATCCAGATAGTTTATTGCAATGCACAATTGTATCTCACAACTTCCAAATGGCATTAGATTGTTTTGTGCAGAGAATAGATACCTAGATAAGGTGGCACGGTGGTGCAGCGGTAGAGTTGCTGCCTTACAGCGCTTGCAGCGCCAGAGATGCGGGTTCGATCCTGACTATGGGTGCTGTCTGTACGTTCTTCCCGTGACCGCGTGGGTTTTCTGCAAGGTCTTCAGTTTCGTCCCACACTCCAAAAAACGTGCAGATTTGTAAATTAATTGGCTTGAGTTTGTATACTTGGTATAAGTATAAATTGTCACTGGTAGGATAGTGTTAATGTGCGGGATCGCTGGTTGGCGTGGACTCGGTGGGCCGAAGGGCCTGTTTCCGCGCTGTATCTCTAAACTAAACTAAACCAAACCTGGATAGACAACACTGTACAGGCCCGTACGAAGCTTTTCAAAAAGGAGGGTGGCATAACAGGATTACAAAAAACTTAATGTGAAATAACGAGCGCGAAGCGTGAAGTCCCTCGAAGCTCAGGGGTTTTAGATGTTCACTGATGCATTCTGAGCCTTATTTTGGAGCATTTTTGCACCAAATTTATGACTAATATTTCAGAATAACAGGAATCTGAGAGGTAGCTTTTTCACACAAAAGGTTGCTGGGTGTATGTAACGAGCTGCCAGAGGAGGTAGTTAAGACTGGGACTATCCTAATGTTTAAGAGACATTTGGACACATACATGGATAGGACAGATTTAGATTGATATGGGCCAAACGTGTGTGAGTGGGACTAGTTTAGATGGGACATGTCGGTCAGTGTGGGCAAGTTGGGCTGAAGGACCTGTTTCCACACTGCATCATTCTATGACTAAAAAGTGAAGAAGAAAAATGCATGTAGATAAGTAGAGCAGATTTGAAAGAGGAGTGAAATGTAAAGGCAGAGAGAGGTTTATGGGTGGAAAGGAACATAGGAAAGGAGGGGGGAGAGTGGGCTTGGGCAGATGGGTGAAGGGAAAATAGTCACAAGGTGCTGGAGTAACTCAGTGGGTCAGGCAGCATCTGCGGAGAAGATCAATAGGCGACGTTTCACAGAATGCTGGAGCAACTCAGCGGGTCAGGCAGCATCTGTGGAGAACATGGATAGGTGACGTCACAGAGTGCTGGAGTAACTCAGTGAGTCAGGCAGCATCTCTGGAGAAAAGGTATAGATTATATTTCGGGTCAAGACCGTTCTTCAGTAATATTCATGATGTGGGCAGGTGGGACTAGTGCAGATGGGACATATCCCTCCGAACCTGTCCTTTCCATGTACCTGTCTAACTGTTTCTTAAATGTTGCGATAGTCCCTGCCTCAACTACCTCCTCTGGCAGCTTGTTCCATGCACCTACCACCCTTTGTGTGAAAAACATACCCCACAGATTCCTATTAAATCTTTTGCCCTTCACCTTAAACTTATGTCCTCTGCTCCTCGATTCACTTACTCTGGGCAAAAGACTCAACCATAGCTATTCAAATCATGAATTTATACACCTCTATTAGATCATCCCTCATCCTCCTGTGCTCCATGAAATAGAGTCCCAGCCTACTCAACCTCTCCCTATAGCTCTGGCTCTCTAGTCCTGGCAACATCCTCGTAAATCTTCACTGTACCCTTTCCAGTTTGATGACATCTTTCCTATAACATGGTGCCCAGAACTGAACACAATACTCTGAATGCGGCCTCACCAACTTCTTATGCA
Organism: Amblyraja radiata; assembly: GCF_010909765.2. Taxonomy (NCBI): domain Eukaryota; kingdom Metazoa; phylum Chordata; class Chondrichthyes; order Rajiformes; family Rajidae; genus Amblyraja; species Amblyraja radiata. The sequence continues at coordinate 9,145,231 of NC_045962.1, read as the reverse complement.
ACTGCAACATGACCTCCCAACTTCCATACTCAGCCTGACCCACTGACTTACTCCAGCACTCTGTGAAACGTCACAGAACAGGGCAAGATTAGCAAGTTTGCTGATGATACAGAAGTGAGTGGTTTTGCAGATAGTGAAGATGGTTGTGAAAGATTGCAGCAGGATCTGGATCAATTAGCCAGGTGGGCAGAGGAATGGTTGATGGTTGCATGGTTCCTTGAAGGTTGTGTCGCAGGTATATCAGGTGGTCAAAACGTATTTTGGCACTTTGGCCTTCACCACTCAGAGTATTGAGTATAGAAGTTGGGAGGTCATGAAGCAGTTGTATAAGACGTTGGTGAGTCCGCATTTAGAATATTGTGTTCAGTTCTGGGCACCATGTTATAGGAAAGATGTCAAACTGAAAAGGGTACAGAGATCCCCATCCTGGATCAGTCCAATCAGGGTTGTGTCATCCGCAAACTTGAGAAGCTTGACAGAGATGTCTGTGGAGGTGCAGTCATTGGTGTGGCGAGAGTAGAGGAGAGGGGAGAGTACGCATCTTGCGGTGCTCCTATGCTGAGCGTTTGCGGGTCCGAGATATGCTTTCCCGCCTCACATGCTACTTCCTGTCAGTCAGAAAGCTGGTGATCCACCGACAGAGGGGTTCAGGCACAGTCAACTCAGAAAGTTTGGAGCGTAGTAGCTCTGGCACAATGGTGTTGAATGCAGAGCTAAAATCAATAAAACAAAATCCTTGCCTAGGTCCCCTGTGGTCTAGGTGCTGGAGGATGAAGTGCAGGCCCAGATTGACTGCGTCATCCCCAGATCTATGCAAAATGCAGAGGGTCCAGCAGAGGGATTGTGATATTTTTCAGCTTGGCCAGCACAAGCCTTTCAACGGTCTTCATGACTACAGAGGTCAGTGTGACAAGCCTGTAGTCTTTAAGACCAGTAATCCTTACCTTTTTGGGAGCAGGGACAATAGTGGAGACTTTGAAGCAGGCAGGGACAGTACATCTTTGCAGGTACTGGTTAAAAATGAGTAATTGGGTGTGAAGTGGTGATTGGAGTGGGGTGGGTGTAGAAGGGCCCAGTCTTTGCAGATGGAGGTCAGGCTGTGAGTGGGTGTGAAATGTTGGTTGGGGTGGGAAAGGGTCCACTCTTTTCATACTGGAGTCTTGCCTTAAGTAGGTGTGAAGTGGTGAATGGGAAGGAGAAGGTGCAGGGTCCATTCTTTGCAGACTGGGGTCTGGCTGTGTTTGTTGGGGAGGGGATTTCAGGGTTACGTTTCTGATTTTCAAACCTGCAGTAAAACTCATTCAGGTCGTTCGTCAGCTGACGATTGTCCAAAGAGCGGGGGGCTTTCCTCTTATAGCTGGTGATTTCTTGCATGCAAACTGAAGAAGAGTCACTAGCTGAGAACTTGCTCCTCAACTTCTCAGAGTACCTTTCCTTGGCAGCTCTGATTCCTCTTCTCAGCTCTTTATCGATTAGGCTATCTTTTAACTCTTTAACGATTAGGCTATCGGCTTGATGCATATTTGCCCCCAACACCCCCCCCCCTCCCTCCAATCTCAAAATGGAAATGTTACATCTGTATATAATGATCCCATTAAAATGTGTATTTATGTCACAAACTATGGAATTCACATTTTTCAGTATTGTTATCAAGGAAAAGAAAACCGTTCCAGTTTGATATTATTTGATATTGTTTAATATTATTCATATGGAGAAAATATAATAGCTCTAAAACATAACTTAATTTTGCAATCTCACTAAAGATAATCCCCCTTTCCCTCTCCCCTCCCCATCTCTCTCTCTCCCCTCCCTTCCACTCTCTCCCCCTCCCCCCTCTCACATCCCCCCCTCTTTCTGGCGGGGGGGGCGAAGATGAAGGTGGCGCGGGCCCAGCGGGGGTCAGCGGGGGTGGCGTGGACCCAGCGGGGGTGGCGTGGGCCCAGTGGGGGTGGCGTGGACCCAGCGGGTGTCAGCGGGGGTGGCGTGGACCCAGCGGGGGTGGTGTGGTCCCAGCGGGGGTCAGCGGGGGTGGCGTGGACCCAGCGATGGAAGAACGGAGAACTGGCCGTTTCCAAAGTGGAAACGCTAATTTTTAATTTTTTCCGATTTTTTTTTTTTTTTTTTTGGTGATTTTTTTCTTAAGGGGGAAAAAGGGGGGGTGCGGTCGAACCCCACGCACTCCCCCTTCGGACGGCCATGCTGTAGATGTTTCCTTCGTTGTTTGACTCAGTTGATTGCAGTGACGAGATGTGTGGCGACGGTGGCTGACTGATGTGCTGTGTGATGTGTTCCAGGGCCCCATGGTCCAGAGTGCCAGTGCCCTGCCCATGGTATCTGGCGCCTGGTCAACAACAACAAAGACTGCATCTCCGCCGACACTGCTGTCTGTGGCACCGGCTACTTCACCTGCTTGAACGGCCACTGTATCCTGGAGAGGTGGAAATGTGACACTGACAACGACTGCGGAGATCGGAGCGATGAGTTAGAAAGGCTGTGCGGTAAGATCCCGATTACTCTCCACAAACTCTCCCAGAGGATTAATGTCATGGAGTGCCACCGGCTGGTGACACTGGCGGGGAGAAGAGTTACATTTGTGGCAATGGTTAAAATAATTGGTCAAAGACCAGCTCAGAGTAAATATTTGAATTACATCATTTTTATGCATAAAGGATGATAGTATTATTTATCAGCTAAAGACTTGGGCCACTCTTAGATTTCATACCACAGATTTCAATTATTGCCACTTCAAATCCCTTGCTTTCCCTCTCTCTCCATCCCCTCCCCCTTCCCAGTTCACCCAGTCTTACTATCTCCGACTACATTCTATCCTTAGAAACATAGAAAATAGTTGCAGGAGGAGGCCATTCGGCCCTTCGAGCCAGCAATGGTTAAAATAATTGGTCAAAGACCAGCTCAAAGTAAATGTGATCATGGCAGATCATCCACAATCAGTAACCCGTGCCTGCCTTCTCCCCATATCCCTTGATACCAGGGGCGGAAATCCTGGGGGGGCCAGGAGGGACACGTCCCCCCCATGTTTTGAGAGGTGGGGGACGTCCCCCCCATTTTTTGTGAAATCTCCGCTTTTTGCGAGATAGTAGGAGTGGAACTGCTGATCGGGAGCGCCGATTGGACGAGAGAGACGTCAGTCAGCAGGCAATGGGGGCGGGACATGATGATTCAGCGCGATGATTGGAGGAGGGAGGAGTGGGGGGGGGGGGGGGTGGGACTGAGGATAGAGCGTGGTGATTGGAGGATGTGGCACAGACCTGCGCCTCGTCTGCAGCCAGGATCGATGCCGGCTCTCCGGCGCTGTCCCGTTCCCACCCGAGTGCCCCCCCCCATGCCCGAGACGTGAGGTGTCGGGAGTCAGATGGAAGCGGTGCCCCCAGGCCCACAGCCGGAGCAGAGATGCAGTGCTAAACCCAGCTCAACTCTGCCTGTCCCGTCAGGTTAACCTACAGCCCTGCCTGGACTTGCGGGAAATGTGGCCCAGGTTTACAGCCAGCGCGGAGAAGCAGCGCTGGTGTCCCGTCAGTCCAGGCAGGGCTGTAGGTTAACCCGGCAAGACTGGCAGAGTTGAGCTGCATTTAGCGCTGGATTGAGCCTCCGAAGCCCTGCGCGTGTGTGTGAGTGTGTGCATGCACGCGCGGCCGCCAAAAAACTGTGTCCCCCCTGTCCCCTGATCCCCTCCATATGTTGATAGCGATTTCCGTGCGTGCTTAATACCGCTAGTCCCTAGAGCTCTATCTATCTTTTAAATTAATGCAGTGAATTGTCCTCCACTGCCTTCTGTGGCAGAGAATTCCACAAATTCACAACTCTGGGTGAAAAGGTTTTTTCTCATCTCAGTTTTAAATGGCCTTCTCTCTATTCTTAGACTGTGGCCCCTAGTTCTGGACTCCCCCAATATTGGGAATTTTTTTCCTGCATCTAGCTTGTCCAGTCCTTTTATTTTTTTGTTTCTATAAGATTCTCTCTCATTCTAAATTCCAGTGAATACAAGCCCAGTCTTTCCAATCTTTCCTCATATGACAGTCCCGCCAACCCGGGGATTAACCTCGTGAACTTGCGCTGCACTACCTCAATAGCAAGGATGTCCTTCCTCAAATTAAGAGACCAAAACTGCACACATTACTCCAGATGTGGTCTCACCAGAGCCATGTAGAAGGATCTCTTTACAACTATACTCAACTCCTCTCGCTATGAAGGCCAACATGCCATTAACTTTCTTCACTGCCTGCTGTACCTGCATGCTTACTTTCAGTGACTGATGTACAAGGACACCCAGTCTTGTTGCACTTCCCTTTTTCCTAATCTGACACCATTGAGATAATAATCTGCCTCCTTGCTCTTGCCACCAAAGTGGATAACCTCACATTTATCCACATTATACTGCATCTGCCATGCATCTGCCCGCTCACCCAACCTGTCCAAGTCACCCTGCAACCTCCTCGCATCCTCTTCGCAGTTCACACTGCCACCCAGCTTTGTGGCAACTGCAAATTTGCCAGTGTTACTTTTAATCCCATCATCTAAATCATTAATATATATTGTAAATAGTCGCGGCCCCAGCACTGAGCCTTGCGGCACTCCACTCGCCACTGCCTGCCTTTCTGACAGGGACCCGATTATTCCTACTAATTGTTTCCTGTCTACCAACCATTTCTCTATCCATGTCAATACCTTACCCCCAATACCATGTGCTCTAATGTTCCCCACTAATCTCTTGTGGGACCTTATCAAAGGCTTTCTGAAAGTCCAGATATACTACATCCACTGGCTCTCCTTCATCCATGTTACTTGTCACATCCTCAAAAAGTTCCAGAAGATCTCAAGCAGGTTTTCCCCTTCATAAATCCATACTGACTTGGACCAATCATTTTACTGCTATCCAAATGCGCTGTTACTACTTATCTAATAATTAACTCCAGCATGTTGCCAGGAATGGTGGAAGCTGATATGATAGTGGTGTATGAGGCTTTTAGATAGGCACATGAGAGTGTAGGGAATGGAGAGATATGGATCAAATGAGGCAAATGAGATCAGTTGAACTTGGCATCATGTTCAACACATGTTCGTCTGGATGCTGCCTGTCCCTGTCCTGTCCTGTCCTGTCCTGTGTTCTATTAAGAAAGAACACTTTGACCAGAAAATATATATTCTTTAAATGAAACATTGAGTTTGTGAGTACTGGCATTGTTCCTCATCTCAGTTTGAGGGGAGTTCACTCTGCTCACACCTCGGCGCAGTTATAGACAGGTGATAATGCAGGTGAGGGACTGGGTAGAGATGGAGGCGGTGGGGAAAAAAGGTGGGGTGTTGTTTCCGTTCAGTTTCAATTCCAGTTTTAGTTTGAGCTTTAGCTTATTGTCAAATGCATCGAGGTACACATGACAATAAACTAAAAGCTTTTGTTTAAGACGAAGAGCTTTGTCTGAAGAAGTCTTTTGTTGCTTGCTAACTAGTCTCGTTTAGTTTAGTAAAGTTTAGTTCAGTTTGGTTTAGTTAGTTTAGTTTATTCTCACGCGTAACGAAGTACAGTGAAAAGCTTTTGTTGTGTGTGGTCCAGTCAGTGGAAAGACAATACAAGATTACAATCAATGTGTGGGAAGGAACTGCAGATGCTGGTTTAAGATAGACACAAAATGCTGGAGTAACTCAGCGGGACAGGCAGCATCTCTGGAGAGAGGGAATGGGTGATGTTTCAGGTCGAGACCCTCCTTCAGAAGGGTCGTGGATGATTATAATCAAGTTGTCCACAGTGTACAGATACAGGATAAGGGGATAACATTTAGTGCAAGATAAAGCCAGTAAAGTCCGATCAAAGATAGTCCGAGGGTCTCCAATGAGGTAGATAACAGTTCAGGACTGCTCTCAGCCTGAAATTGGAGAATTCAATGTTCATACCGCTGGGTTGTAAGCCACCTGTGGAATCCGAGATGCTCTTTCTCCAGTGTGCGTGTGGCCTCACTCTGGCAATGGAGAAGGCCAGGACTGGAAGGACAATGTGGGAATGGGAAGTGGGGTTAAAGTGATTAGCAACGGGGAGATCCAGCGGGCCTTGGCGGACAGAGCGCAAGTGCTCGGCCAACTCATTCAATCCCTGACCAAAATCTCTGTTACGTAGAAGTGTGTTCAGGAAATGGAAGAGGCAATTCCAAGAAGGAATCGGTAACCTAATACAAGTCAGTGGATATTATTAAGGCAGAGACAGATAGATTCTTGATTAGTACGGGTGTCAGGGGTTATGGGGAGAAGGCAGGAGGATGGGGTTAAAAGGGGAAAATATATCAGCCGCGATTGCATGACGGAGTAGACTTGATGGGCCGAATGGCTCCTATCACTTCTGAAATACTTGTGGAATTATGAAACGGTGAGCCAAATGCAAAATTAATGTGAGTGGATTTGACTGCATTTGCATTTCCTGAAGATAACGCACACCAAGATTTCCACCTCCATATTGTGTTTCGTTGTCCCATTGTGAGCAATGTTTTATTTGACAGGGTTAACTATTCTTTTCTCCGTCTTTAAACCAGCTTTCCACACCTGTGCAGCCACCGCCTTCACCTGCAACAATGGCAAGTGTACGGAGTACAGGTATCGCTGCGACCATTACAACGACTGTGGGGACAACAGTGATGAGGCGGGATGCTTGTTCCCCACCTGCGACCCCACCTCCGACTTCTCCTGTGACAACGGACGCTGCATTAAATTGAGCGCTGTCTGCAACGGAGTCAACGACTGCCACGATAATAGCACCTCGGACGAGAGGGACTGCCGTGAGTCCATCAAATTCTCCAATCTTAGACATATACAAACCCGCTTCCCCTCCCCCTTCCCCCCCCCACCCCATCTCTCTCTCCCTTGTACTCTATCCGAAATGTCACCTATTCCTTTTCTCCAGAGATGCTGTCTGACCCGCTGAGTTACTCCAGCTTTTTGTGACTATCTTCGGTTTAAACCCGCATCTGCAGTTTCTTCCTACACAGGGACATGGACCTTGTGCAAGCAGAAGGGGTTATTTAAAATCGGCATTTGGGCCCCCTATCTGGGGAAGGATGTACTGGCGCTGGAGAGGGTCCAAATGAAGTTTATGAAAATGACCCCAGGAACGATTGGGTTAACATATGATGAGTGTTTAAAGGCACTGGGGTTTGGAAGGATGAGGGGGCGATCCCATTGAAATTTACAGAATAGTGAACGGTCTGGATGGAGCGGATGTGGAGAGGATGTTTCCACTAGTGGGAGAGTCTAGGACCAGAGGCAATAGCCTCAGAATAAAGGGACGTACCTTTAGAAAGGAGATGAGAATGAATTTCTATAGTTAGAGGGTGGTGAATCTGTGGAATTGTTTGCCACAGACAACTGTGGAGGCCAAGACAATGGATATATATATATATTTAAAAAATATATATTTTTATTAGAAGCATATGTACAAATAATAGTAAGCAACAATTTAATTACAGATTTCTTACATAGCTTCAATTTTTTTTTTTTTAAAGAGTAAAGATAAAGGGAGAAAGAGATGAGAGAGAGTGATAGAGAGAGAAGAGAAAGAGAGAAAAAAAGGGAGACGCAAAGAGAAACTGCCAATAACAAGATTATGGAGATAGAACTGTTGAGTGTAACTATTCATCCAGTCCCAAACTCAGGTTTCAACCCTGATTATGTGTTAAACCAATTTACCTTTTCAAATATTCAATAAATGGAGACCATATTACCATATAACCATATAACCATATAACAATTACAGCACGGAAACAGGCCATCTCGACCCCTCTAGTCCGTGCCGAACAAAACCCACGCTTCTAACAAAAAGTTCTGGTTTGTCAATTAAGACAAATCTTATTTTTTCCTAATGCAAGGTCTCAGTCATTTCCGTAACCCACAATTTAATTGTGGGCTGCTGGTTTTTTCCAGAATTTTAGTATTAATTTTTTTGCAGTTATTAGATTGAGTCAAGAAATTGTCTCTGGCTTGTCGTAAAGTTTGTAGTATATTCTGATAATCCTAATATTATAAATTTTGGCTCTGGGTCCAATTGGATATTGATAACTTCAGAAATAATTTTAAAGATGTCCACCCAGAAATTTTGAATTTTTATACAAATTACAAAGGTATGCGTTAAGTTGGCTTCTTGAAATTGACATTATCACAGAGAGGGGAAATATTTGGAAAAATCCTATTTAATTTTACATTCGAGGAATAACAATGGATATTTTTAAAGTGGAAATTGACAGACTCTTGATTAGTAAGAGTATCAGGGGTTATAGGGAGAAGGCAGGAGAATGGGGCTGAGAGGGAAAGATAGATAATCCATCATTGGATGGTGGAGTAATTGTGATGGGCAGAATGGCTTAATTCTGCTCCTAGAACATGAAATGGCATCGTGGTCATAGGGCTTGTTCTTGTGCTGTAATTGGAAGCTGTAATTGTGCTGTGCTGTAAACACGGCCACATTAAATGCAACTTGATGCTCACAGACTGGTTAGGAAGGTCAGGGTTAGTTGCTTATCATTGTCTCGACATCTGTAAAGGGTACTTGTGCACAAGAGATACCACCCAGCCGCTTCACCTGCAAAAACAATTATTGTAGCGGGGAGAACTGGAAACGTCTTTTACATATAAACTTTGTTTTCAGTGATCATCAATTTTCTTCCAAATGTTATATTGTCAGACATAAATGTGAATGGTCGATGTTAAAATTATGATCAAATGGATAAGGAAATTGGAGATGCAAGGAACTGCAGATGCTGGAATCCCGAGCAAAACACAAAGTACAGGAGGAACTCTGGGTCAGGCAGCATCTGTGGAGGGAATGGATAGACGTGTTGAAAATCAACACACATCCTTTCAACTTAGCATAGGGTCGCGTTGAGTCAGACAGCATGGAAATGTCCCCTCCATTCTCTCTCCTCTGTGCCCCACTTGGACTCAAACCTATTTATCCCACCCTCCCCCTCCCCTTCCATCAACCTTCCTTCCTCTAGCTTCATAATTTGCAACTTGTCCTCTCATCTCTGGGTTTTGTCCAACCATCTGCCCCTTAACCCCCCCCCCCCCACCTGTATCAACCTATTGTTACAGGTGAGGAGGGTATAATGGGCAGACCATGATGGCGGTCACGGTGGCGCAGCGGTAGAGTTGCTGCCTTACAGCGAATGCAGAGTCGAAGACCCGGGTTCGATCCTGACTACGGGCGCTGTCTGTACGGAGTTTGTACGTTCTCCCCGTGACCTGCGTGGGTTTTCTCCGAGACCTTTGGTTTCCTCCCACACTCCAAAGACGTACATGTTTGGAAGTTAATTGGCTTGGTAAATGTAAAAATTGTCCCTAGTGGGTGTCGGATGGTGTGAATGTGCGGGGATCACTGGTTGGCGCGGATCCGGTGGGCCGAAGGGCCTGTTTCCGCGCTGTATCTCTAAACTAAACTACTACTTGCCAGATGTTAGAAAGGAGGTGAGGAGGAATTATTTTGGTCAGAAGGTGGGGAATCTGTGGAATTCATTGCCACAAAGGCTGTGGAGGGCAAGTCAATAAATATTTCATATTCGAGATAGATAGATTCTTGATTAGTACGGGTGTCAAGGTTTATGGGGAGAAGGCAGGGGAGCGGAGTTGGGAGAAAGAGATAGATCAGCCATGATTGAATGGCGGAATATTGATGGACCGAATAGCCTAATTCCTCTCCTATCACTTCTGAACCTTGTCCTGCCCCCTCCTCTGTTCTAGTTTTCTTTCTCTCCTCACCCCCCCCCCCCCCCCACGCCTCCAACCTGGCCACATTCAGTCTGCAGAAGGGCCTCGAACCGAAATGTCACCCATCCATGTTGCCCAGAGATGCTGCCTGTCCCGCTGAGTTACTCCTGCACTTTGTGCCATTTGCTGTGAGTATAACGAAGCCCACAGCTTCACTGGGATAAAAACATGTACTTAAATGCCCCCAACTCTCCCCACCCTTCCTCCGCCCTGGTGCACATGCATTTCACCCGACCCGAAACGTTGTCTGTCCATTCTCTCCACAGATGCCGCGTGCCCCACTTAGTTCCTCCAGGGTTTTGTGTCGTGCTCATGATTCCAGCATGTGCAGTTCCTTGCACCTTCACTATTCCTTACCCATTTGATCATAATTTTAACATCAACCATTCATGTTTATGTCTGGCAACATAACAAGATCTTTGGAGACTTGTCGGGTAATCAATGATCACTGAAAGCAAAGTTTCAGAGTCAAGAGTGTTTTATTGACACATGTCCCAAAGGGAACAATGCAATTCTGAGTTTTTATTTTTAATTTAATGTAGTTTAGTAATACAGCATTGAAACGGGCCGACCGAGTCCGCAAGGACCAGCGATCCCCACACATTAGCACTATCCTATGCACACAAGGGACAATTTACATTTATACCAAGGCAATTAACCTACAGACCTGTGGGACTTTGGAATGTGGGAGGAAACCGAAGATCTCGGAGAAAACCCATGCGGTCACAGGGAGAATGTACAAACTCTGTACAGATAGCACCCGTAGTCAGGATCGAACCCGGGTCTCAAGCGCTGTAAGGCAGTAGCTCTAACGCTGCTCCACCATGCCTCTATATCGCATTTTATATGTAAAATGAGCTTCCAATTCCCAATCCACAGTCAGGATAGATGATCACAAAAGTTACCTTCATCTCCTATTTGGTATTTCCCATTGAATCTGTCGAATTAAACCAAACACAGTTTTCAACTCCATTCAAGGACCCAAGCAGTCGTTCCAGGTGCGACAAAGGTTCACCTGTATCTCCTCCAACCTCATCTACTGCATCCACTGCTCTAGATGTCAGCTGATCTACATCGGTCAGACTAAGCGGAGGTTGGGCGATCGTTTCGCCGAACACTTCCGCTCAGTCCGCAATAACCTACCTGAACTCCCGGTGGCTCAGCACTTCAACTCCCCCTCCCATTCCCAATCCGACCTCTCTGTCCTGGGTCTCCTCCATTGCCAGAGTGAGCAACAGCGGAAATTGGAGGAACAGCACCTCATATTCCGTCTGGGGACCTTGCGTCCGGATGGCATTAACATTGAATTCTCCCAATTTTGCTAGCCCTTGCTGTCTCCTCCCCTTCCTTAACCCTCTAGCTGTCTCCTCCCACCCTCCCATCCGCCCGCCCTCGGGCTCCTCCTCCTCCTCCCCTTTTCCTTCCTTCTCCCCCCACCACCCCCCATCAGTCTGAAGAAGGGTTTCGGCCCGAAACGTCGCCTATTTCCTTCGCTCCATAGATGCTGCTGCACCCGCTGAGTTTCTCCAGCAATTTTGTGTACCTTCGATATTCCAGCATCTGCAGTTCCTTTTTGAACACAGGACTGATTGGTTTGGCACAGATTCCTCTGGTGAAATTAACATTACTCAGGGTTTTGAAATATCCTGTGGATCAATTTGTCTCCTACTCTACTGTTTGATATGATATTTCTAAGCATGTCTTTCTCACCGCTGTACCCCTGTAGCTCCACGGACCTGTCAGCCCGGGCATGCCAAATGTGAAACGACAAACATCTGTATCCCGCGCACCTACCTCTGTGACGGAGATAACGACTGTGGTGATCTCAGCGATGAGAGTCCCACACACTGTGGTAAGTGGTATGGTGCCTGCGCGTGTGTGTGTGTGTGTGTGTGTGTCTGTGTGTGTGTGTGTGTGTCTGTGTGTGCGTGTCTGTGCCTGTCTGTGTGTCTGTCTGTGTGTGTCTGTCTGTGTCTGTCTGTCTATCTCTGTCTGTCTGTCTGTCTGTCTGTCACTGGAAGTGGGTGGCACAGCTTATGGTGGCCTGGACATGAACTCGCTCCATGATGACTTGGACAAGGAAACCTCGTGAAATCACAAGCTGCATAAACGTCATGGAGTCATAAGCTTCATAAACTTCATGCAATCATAAAATTAATTACGGGGTGCACGGGAGGCCCCGACCACGGGTGAACATTGGGGAACATCGGCGAGGAGGTTGACTGGACTTTGCTTCCTTCCCTCACAGTGGGGAACTTTGGTGCCGCTGTGGGGATGTTGTGTGGTGGACTATTGTGTTTTGTGTTTTTTTTAAATTTTATCTTTTGTATGACTGTAAGGGAAAGAGGGACTAAAGATGGAAATTAGCTGCTATGCTATAATCTTGCATATTTACATGCAAATGTTTATTGATATGCACAGTCCCTGTTTAAAAATAAACAAATTATAAATTACAATGAAATCATTAACCTCATGAAATTATATACTGCATAAACTTCATGAAATCTGTAAACATATTACATCCAATTAGTACCAACAAACTAGCAAGTGTTTAATTACTCATGATTTTATGAAATGCATTTTTTTAAATAATAATTTTAGCACAAAAATCTGCTGCTTTTCTTATGCTGATGAGGCTAAGTTTGGTTGGGTTGGTCTTGTATGGAGCTGTTCCCAAACCATGCTTTGATGCATCCTCATAAAATACTTTCTACGGGCGCATCTGTTAGATGTTGGTGAGAGTTGTTGGGGACATGGCAAATGTCCTCAGCCTTGCGAGGAAGCGGAGGGATTGGTGTGTTTTCTTGGCCGTTGCTTGGATGAGGAGTGGTCCGGGACGAGTTGCTGGTAATGCTTAAGATGGAAGAGTCTGTGCTTCATTGATGTGACTGGGGGTTTTGTTGCAGTGGGTGGAACGTGTGCTGTGAGCGAGTTCCGGTGTACGTCTGGCCGCTGTATTCCGAGCCACTGGTACTGTGACAGCGGCTTGGACTGTGCAGATGGATCTGATGAGCCGCCTACCTGCAGTGAGTACACTCTTTCACCCGTATCATTCAACCGTTATAGACACAAAAAGCTGGACTCACTCAGCAGGACTGGCAGCTGCATTTTAGTTTAGTTTAGAGATGCAGTGCAGAAACAGGCCCTTCGGCCCACCGGGTCCGCGCCGACCAGCGAGCCCCGCACATTCACACTATCCGACATCTACTCTGGACAATTTTTACATTTACCAAGCCAATTAACCTACAAACCTGTACGTCTTTGGAGTGTGGGAGGAAACCGAAGATCTCGGAGAAAACCCACGCAGGTCACGGGTAGAACGTACAAACTCCTCACAAACAGCACCCGAAGTCGGGATCGAACCCGGGTCTCCGGCGCTGCATTCGCTGTAAAGCAGCGACTCTACCGCTGGGCCACCGTGACTGCTCTGGAGAGAAGGAATGGGTGACGTTTCAGGTCTATCTTTGGTTTTAAGCAGCATCTGCAGTTCCTTCCTACACAACTGTTTGCCATTACATGGTCTTGTAATCTACATGTTCTCCTTAACATTTGTAACGAACACCCTATTGGCAGGCGGTTCCCTATCACCCTATCCCCACTGCAATCAGTCTGGTCCCGCCCTGAAACATCACATATCCATGTTCTCCAGAGATGCTGCCTGACTTGCTGAGTTACTCCAGCACTTTGTATCTTTTCTTAGTAAACCAGCATCTGCAGTTTCTTGTTTCTATCCTATAAAGATATGCTAGTGTGTCTTTTGAAATTGTACAAATGGAAGCTCTCTCGAAACCCCCTCCCCCCCTTCTTGTAAAGAGGCAATGAATGTCCTTTTCATAAGGAATGTGTTAAATTATATCGTCCACACTCATTTTTAAAAATGTTTTAAAGAAACAGGCCCTTCGGCCCACCGAGTCTGCACCAACCAGCGATCCTCACACATTAATACTATCCTACACACACTAGGGACAATTTGCACTTATACCAAGCCAATTAACCTACTAACCTATTCGTCTTTGGAGTGTGGGGGGACCCGAATAGCTCGGAGAAAACCCACGCGGTCACATACAAACTCCCATACGGACAGCACCCGTAGTCGGGATCAAACCTGGGTTTCTGGCGCGGTAACCACTGTAAGTCAGCAACTCTACCGCTGCGCCACCATGCCGACAACGTTCATTTCCATTATCTTCAACGGTACGAGAGCGTGTTCCAATAAATGTTAATGTCTGATTTATTTTCATTTCAAAGACAATGCCTGATAGAAATATGTAACATTATGAGAAGCATAGACAGAGGAGGCAGTCAGAAGCATGTTCAAACACTAGAGGGCAAAGCTTCAAGGCAAGAGAGGGAAAATATAATGAAGGCATGCAGAGATAGTCTTTAGCCAAGATCCATGGTGGGGACCTGGAACCCACTGCCAGGGGCGGTGGTGGAGGCAGATATGGTCGTGGCATTGAAGAGGCTTTTGGATTAGCATATGGGTATGCAGGGAATGTTGGGATATGGAACACGTGCAGGCAGAGGAGATTAGTTTAACTTGGCATCATGTTTGGCACAGACATTGTGGGCCGAAGGGCCTGTTCCTGTGCTGACCTGTTCTATGTTCAATAACTGAATGAAACTATGAAAATATATTCGGCACAGGTATTGTGGTCTGAAGGGCCTGTTCCTATGTTTTAATGTACATTTTCTTTATCGTGTCATTTTTGCACTGTTGTCTTCATAGTTCCTGCGCAGATGGTGTGTTCAGACCAACAGTTTAAGTGTGAAGATGGCAGATGCATCCCTTCCATGTGGGTCTGTGACGGTGATAATGACTGTGGGGACATGAGTGATGAGGATCAGAGACATAACTGTGGTAGGTGTTGCCCACCCACACTGTCAACTCCCTCTGCTCTCTCCATCGCCCATACACCACGTCCCCTCTGATTAACTAATAAACCCCTCGTTCGCACAAAACCAACCAACCAAATGACAGTTGTCCTGCTCAATATTCCCCGCAACCGTCAGATTTTATTCCAGCACCCGCGGCTTTTTGATTTGCAATTTTCCGAACTTCAACTTCAACTGGAGCGGCACGGTGGCGCAGCGGTAGAGTTGCTGCCTTACAGCGCCAGAGACCCGGGTCAATTCTGACCACAGGTGCTGCCTGTATGGAGTTTTACGTTCTCCCTGTGACCACGTGGGTTTCCTCTGGGTTCTCCGGTTTCCTCCCACACTCCAACAACATCCAGGGTTGCAGGCTAATTGGCTTTGGTAAAATTGGAAATGATCCCTAGTGTGCGTAGGATAATGTTAATGTGCGTGGATCGCTGGTCGCCCGCAACCTATAACGCAACCAGATTCCTGATTCAGAGACAATTTCTTCCCAGCTGTTATCAGGCAACTGAATCATCCTACCACAACCAGAGAGCGGTCCTGAACTACTATTGACCTCATTGGTGACCCTCGGACTATCGTTGATCGGATTTTGCTGGCTTTACCTTGCACTAATGTTATTTCCTTATCATGTATCTATGATACGCACTGTAAATGGCTTGATTGTAATCATGTACTGTCTTTCCGCAGATTGGTTAGCACGCAACATCTTTTCACTGTACCTCGGTTCACGTGACAATAAACTCAACTGAACAAGCAAGACATTTCATAGTTCCTGGCCTAGTCAGTGTTGTGTAGTGTCCAGGGCTGGGACGGTAGCTGGGACAAGCAATGTTTGACCCAATCTGCCCACGCCAACCAAGATGCCCCATCTACACTAGTCCCACCTGCCTGCGCTAGGCCCATATCCCTCTAAACCTAACTTGTTCATGTACCTGTAAATATTGTCTATAACATTACTCCTCATCCTCCTGCACTCCAAGGAATAAAGTCCTAACCTGCACAACCTCATCCCAATAGCTCAGGCCCTCGAGCGCTGGCAACATCCTTGTAGATCTTGGCTGCACGCTTTCCAGCTTGACAACATCTGGAGTGCGTTCCAATGTTCTGCGCAGTTTCATTACATTGATTGAAAGAAACAGCATGGAAACAGGCCCTTCGGCCCACCAAGTCCATGCCGACCATCAATCACCCATTTACACTAGTCCCATGTTATCCCACTGTCATCCATTCCCTACACACTAGGGGCAATTTACACACACAGACACACACTGACACTGTCGCACGCACATACACGCCCACACACACACACACACACACACACACACACACACTCACACAGACATACATACACTCACACAGACATACATACACTCACACACATACACTCACACACTCTCACATACATATGGACACACCATCCCATCACCAACTAGAGAGCGGTCCTGACCTACTATCTACCTCATTGGAGACCCTCATACTATCTTTACTCGGACTTTACTGGACTTTTTCTTGCACTAAATGTTATCCCTTCATCCTGTATCTGTACACTGTGGACGGCTTGATTGTAATTGTGTATAGTCTTTCCACTGACTGGATAGCACACAGTAAAAACACTTTTCACGGCACCTTGGTACACTTAACAATAATAAACTAAACTAAACTTGTAGCAACTAAGCCTCAAACTACTTAGTGTGATCCTACTAACTGCCTTGTCATTTACACGTATCATCATTACAAAGTCACTAACACCTTCCGAATCACACAACTGGTCTCTGAAACTCTTGCGCTGTAATCACAAGACCGATGATGGCGTAAAACTGCAGTTAGCCGATCATTAATTCCACTGTAGACAGACGCAAAATGCTTGAGTAACTCAGCAGGTCAAGCAGCATCCCTACAGGAAACATCTCTGAGTGGCACTGTGGCGCAGCGGTAGAGTTACTGCCTTACAGTGCCATAGTCCCAGGTTCGATACTGACCATGGTTGCTGTTTGTACGGAGTTTGCACATTGTCCCGGTGACCCGTGTGGGTTTTTCCCGGGAACCTCAGGTTTCCTCCCACACTCTAAAGACATACATGTTTGTAGGTTAATTGGCTAGGTACAGTGCCCTCCATAATGTTTGGGACAAAGGCCCATCATTTATTTATATATAATATAAATTGTCCCTAGTGTGGGTGTAGGATAGTGTTAGAGTGCAAGGATCACTGGTTGGTGCGGACTTAGCTGTTTCCACGCTGTATCTCTAAACTAAACTAAACTAAAAGAATAGGTGACGTTTCACTTCTCCCTGACTTTCAGTCTGAAGAAAAGTCTCGAGCTGAAACGCCATCTATTCCTTCTCTCCAGATTTGTTGCTGAGTTACTCTGGCATTTTTTGTCTATCTTCGATTTAAACCAGCATCTGTAGTTCTTTCCTACACATTGTGTCTTTCTTTGTTGTAAATCAGCATCTGCAGTTCCTTCCTACACAATTAATTACCTTGTGTTTTGTTTCAGCCAATCGTAACTGTTCGGACACAGACTTTACCTGTGTGAACAGTCAGCCTCCACAAAGAAGGTGCATTCCTTCGGCATGGGTCTGTGATGGGGATTCTGACTGTCCTGACGCTTTAGATGAGAGTCAGAACTGTACAGGGACATCGTGCCCTGGGGAGGAGTTTGCATGTGACAACGGCTTGTGTGTGAGGGGTTCATACAGGTGCGTACAGTCATCAGGGAAGCTTTGAATGCTGCAGATTGTCTGGTGTTTAACAACGTGGAAGGAAACTATCTAAATGGCGTCAAGTTGGGAAAAGGGGAAGTACAACGGGATCTGGGGGTCCTTGTACATCTGTCTATGAAAGTAAGCATGCAGGTACAGCAGGCAGTGAAGAAAGCGAATGGCATGTTGGCCTTTATAACAAGAGGAATCGAATATAGGAGCAAAGAGGTCCTTCTGCAGTTGTACAGAGCCCTAGTGAGACCACACCTATAGTATGTGTGCAGTTTTGGTCCCCTAATTTGAGGAAGGACATTCTTGCTATTGAGGGAGTGCGGCGTAGGTTTACAAGGTTAATTCCCGGGATGGCGGGACTGTCATATGCTGAGAGAATGGAGCAGCTGGGCTTGTACACTCTGGAGTTTAGAAGGATGAAAGGCGATCTCATTGAAACATGTAAGATTGTTAAGGCTTGGACACGCTAGAGGTAGGAAACATGATCCCGATGTTGGGGGAGTCCAGAACCAGGGGCCACAGTTTAAGAATAAGGAGTAAGCCATTTAGAACGGAGACGAGGAAACACTTTTTCTCACAGAGAGTGGTGAGTCTGTGGAATTCTCTGCCTCAGAGGGCGGTGGAGGCAGGTTCTCTGGATACTTTCAAGAGAGAGCTAGATAGGGCTCTTAAAATAGCGGAGTCAGGGGATATGGGGAGAAGGCAGGAATGGGGTACTGATTGGGGATGATCAGCCATGATCACATTGAATGGCCGAATGGCCTACTCCTGCACCTATTGTCTATTGTCTATTGAAACGGTTGTAATGTTGTGAAAACGTAGAGTTACATAAATTCATACAGCGGGGAAACGGGCCCTTCAGTCTAACACACTAGTCCCACCTGCTCACGTTTGGCCCATAGCTCTCCAAAGCTGTCCTATCCATGTACCTAAGTTAGACACAAAGAGCTGGACTGGCAGCATCTCTGGAGAGAAGGAATGGCTGACGCTTCAGGTCGAGATCCTTCGTCACACTGAGAGTCAGGGGAGAGGGAGACAAGATATGGTAGGGTAAGGTGTAAAAACGACTGATCAAGGCCGACAATGATAAAGACATGTAGGATGGTTCATTGTTGGCTATGTGGAAGGTGACAACGAGGTATACAAACACTAACATTAATCAGGACAATGAAATTGGATGGAGAACTAGGATGGGGGAGGGATGGAGAGAGAGGGAGAGCAAGGGCTACGTGAAGGTAGAGAAATCAATATTCATTCAAGTAATATTCATTCAATAAATCAATATTCAAGTCAAGTTGCTTAAACAAAATATGAGGTGCTGTTCCTCCAATTTGCGATGGGCATCATTCTGACAGTGGAGGAGGCCCAGGTCAGAAAAGTCAGATTGGGAATGGGATGGGGAGTTAAAGTGTATAGCAACCTGTAGATCATGTAGATCTAGGTGGACTGAACGGAGGTGTTCAGCGAAATGATCGCCGAGCCTGCGCTTGGTCTCGTGATATCTAGGAGTTCACACCTGGAACAGCGGATACAGTAGATGAGCTTGGAGGAGGTGCAAGTGAACCTCTGCCTCCCCTGGACGTAGTTGAGGGTCGAGGTACAGGGACGGCTGCCATCAGCCGTCGCATACAGCACATAATCCTCTGACATTTTCACCACCTCCAACGGGATCCCACCACTAGCCACATCTTCCCATCTCCTCCCCTTTCCGCAGACCATTCTTTCCGCAACTCCCTGGTTAACTCAACCCTTCCGACCCTTCCCACCCCCTCCCCAGGTACCTTCCCCTGCAACCGCAGGAGATGAAACAAGCCCTTCGGATCCAAGGACCCCGAAGGGCTTGTTTCCACACTATATCTCTAAAGTCTAAAGTAAGGCATGCCTTTGAAAGAAATGTTTTTGGTTGTGTTGGAGAGATTTATGGTAATACACACATTCACTAATCCTACTTCCTCTGAAGTTTTAATCTGATTAAAATAATTTCATGCTCCAACAGAAAGGATTAGTGCCTGGATTAGGAGGCTAACATTAAAGGGCCTGTCCCACTGTACGAGGTAATTCAAGAGTTCTCCCGAGTTTCCCCTGATTCGAACTCGGAGAATTACGGTCATAGCCGTTCGTAGGTACTCGGGGCTCTCGTGGACATTTTTCACAGTGCTGAAAAAACTTCACGAATTACCGCGTTTCCCGAGTACCTGCGTTACGAGCCGCTACGGGGCATCCACGAGCTCCGACGTAGCCGCTACGTACATTCTACGTACTTACCACGAGCTTGATTTTTTTTAAACTCGGGAGAGCTCTTGAATTACCTCGTACAGTGGGACAGGCCCTTGAGGTTCGTATCTGCTTTCTTTTTCCGGTCACTTTGGTTTTGCATTTGTAATAATTGCTTGGTTTTATTATATCAATGCCGCCTCTCAATACAGTGCGTAGAGATATACCGACACTATATACCGTGTGTGTGTGGAGTATACAAAGTGGGTAACAAGTTGTTTTACAGCACAGCTGTCAAAGTTTGAACTCTTAGAGGAAGACAAGTGAACTCAGGACTTTTGGTCCCTGTTTCCAAATCTGACGAAGGGTCTCGACCCGAAACGTCACCCATTCCTTCTCTCCAGAGATGCTGCCTGTCCCGCTGAGTTACTCCAGCTTTTTGTGTCTATCTTCAGTGTAAACCAGCATCTGCAGTTCCTCCCTATACCACTCTCCTGCCTTTTCAAACCCTTGAAACCCTTTTAAACACGAATCTGTTAACCCCACAGCCTTGAATATATTTTACTGATCAACTTCCAGATCTTCTGCCGTAGAAATCAAAAGCATCTTGACACACTGAGGGAACAAATGTTGTCAAGCTGGAAAGGGTGCAGAGAAGATTTACGAGGATGTTGCCTGGACTTGAGGGCCTGCGGTATGGGGAGAGGTTGGGCAAGCTCGGATTTTATTCCTTGATGCGCAGGAGGATGAAGTGTGATTGTATTGAGCTGTATAAGATCATGAGAGGATTAGATAGGGTCAATGATCAAACTCGGGGCTCTGGCTCTGTAAGGCAGCAACTCTACTGCTGCAACATTGTGCCCCCCTAATAGTTTGAGTGAAGAAGTTGCCCTTGAGGTCCCTCTTGAATCTCTCCCCTCACCTTAAACCTGTGCCCTCTAATTTCGGATCCTCTACGCAGGGAAAAAAGTGTTCACTTTATCCATAACCCTCATGATCTTAAACACCTTATTAAAGTCGGCCCTCAGCCTCCTTCACTTAAAAGAAAAACAGTCCCAGCCTATCCACCTCTCCCTACAACCCAAGCCCAGGTAGCATAGAAGAATAGTGCATGAATGCACACAACTGATGATGCAAGCTAGTTCTAACCAAACACAAGGAACTGCAGATCCTGGTGTACACACAAGGACACAAAGTGCTGGAGTAACTCAGCGGGTCAGGCAGCAACTCTGGAGAGCATGGATAGATGAGGTTTAAGATCAAGAATCTTCCTCAAACTGGTCTGAAGAAGGGTCCCGACCCGCTGACTTACTCCAGCACTTTGTGTCTTTGGTTCTAACCCAATATCATTAAGCACTGTCACTTTGGTAGCTGTCATGGGCTGCATGGTGGCGTAGTGGTTGAGCTACGGGTGCTTGTCTATACGGAGTTTGGACGTTCTTCCCGTGACCTGCGCGGGTTTTCTCCGTGATCTTCGGTTTCCTCCCACACGCCAAAGCAGCACAGGTTTGTAGGTTAACTCGCTTGGTATGAATGTATAAATGTAAAGAATTATCCCTAGTGTGTTAATGTGCAGGGATCGCTGGTCGGTGCAGATTCGGTGGGCCTGCTGGATGTCTAAACTAAACTAAGCTGAGGGATATGGACGATGTTTTCAACGTGCCGTGTTTTTGCCATTGAACACAGGTGCGACCGTAGGAATGACTGTGGCGATGCTAGCGATGAGCGAGCGTGTGCCTACCCATCTTGCACCCAGCACCAGTTCACCTGCCAGAACGGCCGCTGCATTTCCCAGCTGTGGCTCTGCGACGGCGACAATGACTGCGGAGATAGGTCAGATGAGATGGAGCATCTGTGCTTCACCTCTCAGCCTACCTGCCCTCCACAGCACTTCCGCTGCAACAACGGAGCTTGTATTGAAACCGCCAAGGTGTGCAACCAAGAGGACGACTGTTCGGACAACAGCGACGAGAGGACCTGTGGTATGTACTCATCTCCCAGGGTCATCCTTGCTTGAACACCACAAACTCCAACTACACTACAAATTGCCTTGAATGCATGAGGATACATGGGGGCATTGGTTTTGTATGTGCACTATATTGTTTGTTTGTTTTTAATTATTGAAATAAAGAATAGTAAAAAATTAGGCCATTTGGCCCATCTACTCCACGATTTAATCGAGGCTGATCTATCTTTCCCTCTCAACCACATTCTCTGCCTTCTCCCCATAACCTTTGACGCCCTTACTAATTCTTACTACTTTTTATTATTTAGTATGGTGTTTACAGAGTATTATGTTTACATATAATAATAATAATAATAAATTTTATTTAATGGGCGCCTTTCAGACACCTCAAGGACACCTTACATAGTAATCGGAATATATCTGTTGTGCTGCTGCAAGTAAGAATTCCATTGTTCTGTTTTGGGACATATGACAATAAAACACTCTTGATTCTTGACTCTCTTTCCAAATATGTAACTTAATCACTCTAGAATTATTTAGCTTTATTCGACTTTCTCTTGCACTAAACGTTATTCCCTTTATTCTGTATCTGTACACTGTGAACAGCTTCTAACCACGAATAGTCTTTCCGCTGACTGGATAGCACTCAGCGAAAAAGCTTTTCACTCTACCTTGTTACACGTGACAATAACTAAATTAAAGGGCCTGTCCCACTTTCACGATCTAATTCACAACCTCTGCCGAGTTTGCCCTTGACGCATTCTCGCACCACTGTCGTTACGAGGTCGTAGGAGGTCATAGGTAGGTGTGATGCTAGTGGTAGGTACTCGTGGCATCAAGTAGGTCGGGGCGTTTTTTCAACATGATGTAAAATGTCCATGAGTAAAAAAGGTTGTGAATTAGGTCGTGAAAGTGGGACAGGCCCTTAAAATAAACAAATGGAATATCTAAAGGAAGTAATCAGAACTGTGTAGAAAGAAGGAACTGCCGATGCTGGTTGTGTAGGAAGGAACTGCAGATGCTGGTTTAAACCAAAGATAGACACAAAAAGCTGGAGTAACTCAGCGGGGTCTCGACTTCTTAAGGTTCTCGACCTGAAACGTCACCCATTCCTTCTCTTCAGAGATGCTGCCTGTCCCACTGAGTTACTCCAGCTTTTTCTGTCTATCTGCAGAGGCTGATTAATACACAAAGGGACACAAAGTGCAGGAGTATCTCAGCGGGTCAGGCAGTATCTCTGGAGGACAAGGACAGGTATTGGCTTGAGATTAGTTGAAGGATGACATGTTAATGCTTCTCTCTCTGGTGCTGCAGGCGTTGATGAGTGCAGTAATCTGGAGCTGAATCGTTGCACCCACATCTGCACCAACACGCTGGTGGGCTTCCTCTGCTCCTGCCCACCCGGGTACCGACTGCTGCAGGACGGGCAGGCTTGTGAAGACGTTGATGAATGCAACGAGACCCCGGGCGTCTGTAGCCAGATCTGTGAGAACACGGAGGGCTCGTACATCTGTAAATGTGCCCCGGGACACCTGCGGGAACCCGACGGCAGGACTTGCCGCCAGAACAGCAACATCACCCCTTACCTCCTCTTCAGCAACCGCTACTACATACGCAACTTCTCTATGGATGGAAACTCCTACACTCTTGTTCAACAAGGGCTGCTCAATGTTGGCGCTCTGGACTTTGACCGGGTGGAACAAAGGTTGTACTGGTTCGATATGGGGCGAAGAGTTATGGAGCGAATGTTTCTGAATGAAACCATGAAGGAGACAGTCATTAGCCATGACCTATTCGGGGCAGAGGGTCTGGCTGTTGATTGGATTGGCAGGTAAGATAACCATCATGTGCAACTATTTTAAACTACTGCGCAATACAATCCGATCAAAGTCCAATCAAATATAATGCCAGACCTTAACAGCAAGAGTTGCCAACCTCTGGTAAATTTACCCCCAGGGGGAAAATTTGTTGATTCTGGATTTGTACATATTTTTTCTCATTGACTGACCGTGTTTGGTTCTGATACATCGGTATCTGTTCATCATTAGTTGTTCATAAATAAGTGAAATAACATTGTTATGTGCTATTAAAGTTGCCGGGGGTAAACGGGATGAAAAAAGTTGGCAACCCCTGCTTAAGAGGATGTTATTATATCTCACGTTTCCCTTTCCCCTCACTCTCAATCTGTAGAATTGTCTCGACCTGAAACGTCACAATAGACAATAGGTGCAGGAGTAGGCCATTCGGCCCTTCGAGCCAGCACCGCCATTCAATCTGATCATGGCTGATCATCCCCAATCAGTACCCCGTTCCTGCCTTCTCCCCATATCCCCTGACTCCGCTATCTTTAAGAGCCCTATCTAGCTCTCTCTTGAAAGTATCCAGAGAACCAGCCTCCACCGCCCTCTGAGGCAGAGAATTCCACAGACTCGCAACTCTCTGTGAGAAAAAGTGCCTCCTCGTCTCCGTTCTAAATGGCTTACCCCTTATTCTTAAGCTGTGGCCCCTGATTCTGGACTCCCCCAACATCGGAAACATGTTTCCTGCCTCTAGCGTGTCACCTATTCCTTTTCTCCAGAGATGTTGTCTGACCCGCTGAGTTACTCCAGCTTTTTGTGTCTATCTAAAGAGGATGTTGCCATTACTCAAGGGGGAGAGGGGGGGGGGGGGGGGGGGGGGCAGGTTAAAGTCCAGCAGGTTGACGCAGGTGAGGAGGGGTTTTTGATAGGCAGATAGTTGGGCAACAGGAACATATTTTCGAAAATCAATTCAAAAAAGAATCCAATGAAGGTTTATTGGCAAAGTCCAGCTGTATTTGCATACAGTCTGGCCCTTTCACAGTAACCTGCACTTGTTAACCAACATGTCCCATCTACACTCGTCCTACCTGCCCACATTTGGCCCATATCCTTCTAAACCTTTCCCATCCATTTACCTGTCCAAATGTCTTTGAAAACTTGTTCTAGTACCTGCCTCAACGACCTCCTCCGGCAGCTCATTCCATACACCCACCACCCACCTGCTTGTTTTCTGAAAGAGCTACAGATTAGTCCCACACTCCTGTTCCCTCCCCACACACCTGCAAACTAATCTTTTTATAAGCAGATATAGAAACAAACTTTGGATGGATGATGGGATATTGGATTGTTACACGGATTGCCAGAGTTTTCTCTGACCACCGGAGTTTGCGGAGAGACCTGATCAAAGTGTATAACATTATGAGAGGCAGGAATAGGGTCAGACAGTCCGAACCTTTTGCAGTCACAGTCAGAATCCCAGGATGGAAAAATCACACACTAGCTTTAAGGTGAGAGGGGTAAAGTTTAGAGGAGATGTGCGGGGCAAGATTTTTACATAGAAGGTGGTGGGTGCCCGGTACACGCAGCCAGGGGTGGCGGTGGAGGCAGATATGATAGTGGCGTTTAAGAGAGTTTTGGATAGGCACATGGATATGCAGGGAATAGAGGGATATGGGTTATGTGCATGATGATAAGCATCATGTTTAGCACAGATATGTGGGCCTGTTCTTGTACTGTCCATGGTCAAAGGTCCAGCGGTGACAATATTGATCTCTCCAACTTCAAGTAACACTTGCAAACCTCTCTCTCCGTCCCTCCCCCCCCACCAAAGTCGTTATACTGGCTTCAAAGTCGTCTTGTTGAGTGTCATTGTCTGCAACTCGTTCTCACCTAGCACACCGCTAACAATGTTTAAGAAGTAACTGCAGATGCTGGAAAATCGAAGGTAGACAAAAATGCTGGAGAAACTCAGCGGGTGAGGCAGCATCTATGGAGCGGAGGAAATAGGTAACATTTCGGGCCGAAACCCTTCTTCAGGGTTTTGGCCTGTAACCTTACCTATTTCCTTCGTTCCATAGATGCTGCCCCACCCGCTGAGTTTCACCAACATTTTTGTCTAACAATGGCCTTCTCCTTTTTCATCGTTACTTTTTTGCATATCTTTCATTCATTTCTTTCTACATCACCGTCTGTATCGCTCCTTTCCCTATCCACTGACTCTCAGTCTGAAGAAGGGTCTCGACCCGGAACGTCACCCATTCCTTTTCGCCAGAGATGCTGCCCGACCCGCTGAGTTACTCCAGCTATTTGTGTCTGCCTCCACGGTCGATGAGTTCACTGAGCACTTCTCTCATTGCGTAGGAAACTATACTGGGCTGATAATTTTAAAAACTGCCTTAACGTTGCTGAGCTCGACGGGCGATTTATGAAGAAGCTGGCTACACCCTGTCTGGAGATGAACAGCACCTACTGCTTTGAGAATCCTCGTGCCGTGGCCCTTTATCCAAAATACGGGTGAGTGGACAGCAAGTTAAATATCAAATATGCCACATATTTGACCCTTAGTTTAGTTTATTGTCACGTGTACCCAGGTACAGTGAAAAACTTTTATCGCCTGCAAGTCAGCAGAAAGACAATACATGATTACAGTTGAGTCATTCACAGTGTACAGATACATGATAAGGGAATAAAGTTTAGTGCAAGGTAAAGCCAGCAAAGACTGATCAAGGATGGAGCGAAGGTCACCAATGAGGTAGATAGTAGTTCAGCACTGGGTGTGGAAGGATGGTTCAGTTGCCTGATAATAGCTGGGAAGAAACTGTCCCTGAATCTGGGGTTGCTTTTCTATTTTATTCCCTTTAACCTGCATCTGTACACTTTGGACGGCTTGATTGTAATCATGTGCTAGACTAAGTTGGACCTGTTGGGTCCCAGCTTCACACAGGAGGGCTGGTCCCCCAACGCAATATTCCACCTCTTCACCAATTCCAATACACACACACACACACACACACACACACACACACACACGCACACGCACACGCACACGCACACGCACACGCACACGCACACGCACACGCGCGCACACACGCGCACACACGCGCACACACTCGCACACACTCGCACACACACACATACACTGACTCACACAACATATATATGACAGTAAACTTTCTTGAATCTACTCACACGGCTGAGCGCAGCCTCTCTATTGTGGGACATCCGGAGTCAGCGGCACTTCCGCAATCAGTGCAACCTCTGCACTCACCAGAAATTACGCAATTAGCGTGACCTGTCCACTAAGCGAAGGTCATGGAATGAGCGGGACTTTTGAACTAAACACAGTTGAACCTAATAAAGCTAGTATTCCTTGAAAACACAGTCGGACCTAATAAAGCATTGCAGTTTCAAGCACAGGTAGGGCAGCAGGCCAAACAACTCACAGCATTGTCATTAAGGGTTAACAAATCATTTATTGCAAGTACATTGCAGACTCACAGTTCAGATTCACAGCTTAGAATGACAGTTGTGGCCTCTCCCTCGCGGTCTTGCAGAGTGACTGATTCATGATCAGGCATCCGGGGTTTTATAGTCCTGCCCCCCCCCCCCCCCCTCCCCCCCCCCCCCGAAGGGGGATTACCTTCATTGCGATGATTGACAGGCGAAAGGACCAATCAGCTGATCTCAAAGTTTTTTAAACACTCATAACTTTTTTTTTTTTCATCGATAGGAAAAATCCTCGGGGCTGGTTCAGCAGAGGAGGACTGTGAGATGGCCAAAAATCACAGCGATACAGTGAAGCGTTTTTTTATAAAATCAATAGTGGTCAAGATGAGACTTTTAATTATATAGATAGTCTCTCCGCTGGCTGGCTAGCACACAACAAAAAGCTTTTTGCTGTACTTCGGTACACTGGACAACCATAAACTAAACTAATACTATAAACTAAAATCTTGTCTTTTTTTTAATTTATTTTTTTTATTATGAAACTACTTTTATTCAAAAAATAAACATAAACATAGAGTATTAGCACAATCAAAGACTGCCTATGCTGACAGTTTACAAGCAAATGATCGTCAAATTAATAACATCAACGTCAACTGGACCCACGAAATGGCCGTTGAAGGTCGAGTGTTCCATTTATCAACAAAACACTCGACCTTCAACGGCGACCAGTATCCATGGAAAGCCTCCAAAGTCCCCATGGACACCACGTGTTCCCTCTTAACACTTAAACAAAATTATCAAATTAAAATATTAACATTCTTATCGATAATATATTCAACCTCCTGTGGTGACCAGCGTGCACAGAAGGCCTCCACAGTCCCCATGGACACCGCGTGTTCCTTTTCTAGGGACACGCGAGCTCGGACGTAACCCCGGAAAAGGGGCAGGCAGGCGACCGGTGTGCGGCCATCGACTGCCCGCTGCCTGGACCCGCGAATGGCCATCTTGGCCAGGCCCAGGAGCAGACCGACAGGGAGACCCACTCCTCCCTCCCAACCTTCCCCCCTCTGCACCGGATGCCCATAAATTAATAATGTTGGACTAAAATGTAGCCAAAACTTGAGGAGCAGCCCTCTCAGATATTCGAACAGTGGCTGCAACCTCTCACACTCTATGTACACATGGAACACGGTCTCTACCTCACCGCAGAAGTGACAAGCAGGGGAGGAGTCCGTGAACCGGCTCAAATACCTATTACAGGCCACGGCTTTGTGCAACACTCTCCACCCCAGGTCCCCGATGTAAAGGGGGAGGACTCCCTTGTAGAGAGACCTCCACTGGGGACCGCTCCCCTCGTCAGGTGGTAACACGGACCGCCAGGGTGTGTCTGGTAAAATCTTGTCTTGGGAGCGATGAGTGACTCCATAAAAACTCTGCCCCTGTGCCAGGTTATTCTTTCATAACAGATTTCTGATAGGACCTAGGCCTATAAGGCCATTCGGCCCATCAATCCTACCCCACCATTCGACCCATCAATCCTACCCCACCATTCGGCCCATCAATCCTACCCCACCATTCGGCCCATCAATCCTACTCCACCATTCGGCCCATCAATCCTACTCCACCATTCTCCCATGGCTGATCTAATTTTCTGTCTCCATTAACAGACGTGAAGATGGTTTATCTGCAATAGATGGGGTTTGTAACTTGTGGCATCTGACAGCTTCACTGTCTATGATCAACTCTGTTGATGATTATTGACTACATTGTCACCAGAAATCACAGATGATTGACTTGTACTAAACACAATTTTAAATTAAAATTTGGCACTTTGGGCTGGATACAAACATATGTATAAATGGAGCCTTCAGCGCCACAGCCCTGCTTTATTCAATAAAACATCTCAGTTCTGCATCCCCCCCCCCCCCCCCCCCCCCCCCCCACGTCCAATTAAGTTTTATTACCTTGCTTATCAAGAATATGTATATAACTCCTGAAAACCAAGATATACTGTATTCAAGAATATAGATGCCCCTATATAGGGCGGCACAGTGGCGCAACGGTAGAATTGCTGCCTTCCAAAGCCATAGACCCGGGTTCGATCCTGACTATAGGTGCTATCTGTACAGAGTTTGCATGTTCTTCCAGTGACCCTGTGGGTTTTCTCCAGGTGCTGTGGTTTCCTTCGACACTCCAAAGAAATGCTGGTTTGTAGGCTAATTGGCTTCTGTAAATTGTCCATAGTATGTCGGGTAGATATATTGCTGGTCGGCACAGACTCGGTGGGGCGAAGGGCCTGTTTCTCTAAACTAAACTAAACTAGTCATATAGACTTAAAGATTGGAAGGCTGTGTTTGTAACTTGAATTTTCTGCCACGTTGTACAATTCAATTTGGTACGGTAGAATTTGACTTGTTGGAAGCTTCAGTGTGATGTACATATTTTAGATACTCAGCATTTTGCAGATATGTTTTCTGGAGTGACTGGGGTGATCAAGCCTACATTGGCCGCATGGGGATGGATGGTGGAAACGCATCGGCCATTATTACCTCCAAGTTGGAGTGGCCCAATGGTATAACCATCGACTACACCAACGACAACCTCTACTGGACCGACGCTCACCTAAATTACATCGAGTAAGTATATCTGTACATTGAGAAAGCTCCGCTAGAACTTTCAGTGAGCAGCTTAGCTTAGTTTAGTTTAGAGACACAGAATGGAAAGACCCCAGTGGAGGTTTACAAGAATGATTCCTGGAATGAGTGGGTTAACATATGATGAGCGTTTGACAGCACTGGGCCTCTACTCGTTGGAGTTTAGAAGGTTGTGGGTGGACCTGATTGAAATTTACAGAATGATGAACGGCGTAGATAGAGTGGATGTGGAAAGGATGTTTCCACTGGTGGGAGAGTCTAGGACCAGAGGTCATAGCCTCAGAATTAAAGGGTGCTCTTTTAGCACGGAGGTGAGGAGGAACTTCTTTAGTCAGAGGGTAGTTAATCTGTGGAACTCATTGCCACAGAGGGCTGTGGAGGCCAAGTCAGTGGATATTTTTAAGGCAGAGATTGACACATTCTTGATTAGAACGGGTGTCAAGGGTTGTGGGAGAAGGCAGGAAAATTGAATTAGGAGGCAGTGATCAGCCATGATTGAATGGCGGAGTAGACTCGATGGGCCGAATGGCCTAATTCTATTCCTATAAATTGTGAACTTGGGAAACAGCATAGTTAAAAGTAAGAAATGCTGTTATCAGAGTGGAGATTTCGAAGAGTGGAGCGATTGGAATGTGTGATGGCAGATCCAGCACACACAGAGTCGGCTGGGTTGGTCTTTGTGTCCTTTGCTGCAAGCCAGCATCTCCAGTTCCTTGTGCCTGAGAGGAATTACATTGCACTGACAATCGAGGGAGTGTTTATCACTTTATCTGACTCGGAAGTGTAAATGTTTTTGTCGTTTAGATTTGCCAATTTGGACGGGAGCCACCGGCACACGGTATTTGACGGGACCCTGAGCCATCCCTTTGCTATTAGCCTGTTTGAGGATACAATATATTGGACTGACTGGAATACCAAATCAGTGGAAAAAGCCAACAAGTACACCGGGGAAGGCCGAGTCCTTTTGGTAAACACCACCCACACACCCACTGATATCCTTGTGTACCATCCGTACAGACAACCCATTGGTAAATGTATATACTGTGATATAGAATGCAATGCCTCTGACTCAATGGAACTGCAACTGAAATTATGGAATGATTCACATTCCAGGTATTACCTCCCTTCACCAAATCCATTTTACTTGTTTTTTGAAATGTAGGCACTTAGTATCAGTGCTTTTGTTGTCGTGACAAAAGTGCTGGTACCCACATAGTTTCTTGCTGTTGGTGTCAACACTGTTGTCTCTACTGCTGGTATTGACTATTGTTGTTGTCTACATTGTTGTTGTCTACACTGTTGTCTACATTGTTGTTGTCTACACTGTTGTCTACATTGTTGTTGTCTACACTGTTGTTGTCTACACTGTTGTTGTCTACACTGTTGTTGTCTACATTGTTGTTGTCTACACTGTTGTCTACATTGTTGTTGTCTACACTGTTGTCTGCACTGTTGTTGTCTACACTGTTGTTGTCTACACTGTTGTTGACTACACTGTTGTTGTCTACACTGTTGTTGTCTACATTGTTGTTGTCTACACTGTTGTCTACATTGTTGTTGTCTACACTGTTGTCTACATTGTTGTTGTCTACACTGTTGTTGTCTACACTGTTGTTGTCTACACTGTTGTTGTCTACACTGTTGTTGTCTACACTGTTGTTGTCTACACTGTTGTTGTCTACACTTGTCTACACTGTTGTTGTCTACACTGTTGTTGTCTACACTGTTGTTGTCTACACTGTTGTTGTCTACACTATTGTTGTCTACATTGTTGTTGTCTACACTATTGTTGTCTACACTGTTGTTGTCTACACTGTTGTTGGCTACACTTGTTGTCTACACTTGTCTACACTGTTGTTGTCTACACTGTTGTTGTCTACACTGTTGTTGTCTACACTGTTGTCTACACTGTTATTGTCTACACTGTTGTTGTCTACACTGTTGTTGTCTATCTGTTGTTGTCTACACTGTTGTTGTCTACACTGTTGTTGTCTACACTGTTATTGTCTACACTGTCCACACTGTTGTTGTCTACAC
The DNA here is from genome assembly GCF_010909765.2 of Amblyraja radiata. Taxonomy (NCBI): domain Eukaryota; kingdom Metazoa; phylum Chordata; class Chondrichthyes; order Rajiformes; family Rajidae; genus Amblyraja; species Amblyraja radiata. Next base: position 9,113,753 of record NC_045962.1, on the reverse strand, counting down.
TGTTGTCTACACTGTTGTTGTCTACACTGTTGTTGTCTACACTGTTGTTGTCTACACTGTTGTTGTCTACACTGTTGTTGTCTACATTGTTGTTGTCTACACTGTTGTTGTCTACACTGTTGTTGTCTACACTGTCCACACTGTTGTTGTCTACACTGTTGTCTACATTGTTGTTGTCTACACTGTTGTTGTCTACACTGTTGTTGTCTACACTGTTGTTGTCTACACTGTTGGTGTCTACACTATTGTTGTCTACACTGTTGTTGTCTACACTATTGTTGTCTACACTGTTGTTGTCTACACTGTTGTTGTCTACACTGTTGTTGTCTACACTGTTGTTGTCTACACTTGTTGTCTACACTTGTCTACACTGTTGTTGTCTACACTGTTGTTGTCTACACTGTTATTGTCTACACTGTTATTGTCTACACTGTTGTTGTCTACACTGTTGTTGTCTATCTGTTGTTGTCTACACTGTTGTTGTCTACACTGTTGTTGTCTACACTGTTGTTGTCTACACTTGTTGTCTACACTGTCCACACTGTTGTTGTCTACACTGTTGTCTACACTGTTGTTGTCTACACTGTTGTTGTCTACACTGTTGTTGTCTACACTGTTGTTGTCTACACTGTTGTTGTCTACATTGTTGTTGTCTACACTGTTGTTGTCTACACTGTTGTTGTCTACACTGTCCACACTGTTGTTGTCTACACTGTTGTCTACATTGTTGTTGTCTACACTGTTGTTGTCTACACTGTTGTTGTCTACACTGTTGTTGTCTACACTGTTGGTGTCTACACTGTTGGTGTCTACACTGTTGTTGTCTACACTGTTGTTGTCTACACTGTTGTTGTCTACACTGTTGTTGTCTACACTGTTGAGGTATACGTTGTTGTTGTCTATCTGTTGGTGTCTACACTGCTCAGTTCCAGAGACAAAGTCCAATGTCAACAATGGGGTATAGGTGAATCGGATAGTACCCTAGCTTATGGAAGGACAGTTCAAAAGCCTGATAACAAATGGGAAGAAGCTCTTCTAGGGTCTGGTGATGCATGCTTTTACACCTCTGCCTCTTCTACTGGTCAGGGTTAGGGAGAAGAAGTAATGACCTGGGTGGGATCTGTATGATTTTTGGTCATTTAAAATGTTTTGGTTATTGATTCATTGCAGTTCGTGATCCACACTTGCAGTCAGCGGTGAGGTGATAGATGGTAGATTAGTTTTATGTAAATATCAATTTCAGTGTAATCATACATTGGGTGAACTGGCTGACAGAATGGAAATATTCTTCTTCTGTCAATGCGTTCTTTCTCAGTAAAAGCCGCCCTAACCGCTGCCTTTATAATATCCTTGGTCCAGAGTCGAGTGTTGTTATTCTGTCGCATTGACAAACATAATGAGAATTCACAGCAAACCTACGGGATTAAACTTCAAAAGGAAAACTGAAACGTTTCTAATTTGTAAACTAATGATGTTATATTGAGGGAAGACACAAAGTGCTGGAGCAACTCAGCAGGTCAGGCAGTACCTCCGGAGAACATGGATTGTTGACGTTAATAATAATAATAATAAATTTTATATTTAATGGGCGCCTTTCATACAAAATCTCAAGGACACCTTACATAGTAAAACATATAATCAGAATAAAATAAGTAATAAAGACATCACAGAGACACAAATTAAAAACAGAATTCATTCCAAAAACAGAAAATCAAAAACACAGTGTGAAGAGATAAGGGTCAGGACCTTTTCTCAAAGTCCATTGAGATGTTCCGACCCGAGACGTCACCTATCCTTGTTCTCTACAGATGCTGCCAGACCCACTGAGATGCTCTTGAACTCTATAAACTAAACCAGCATCTGCTGTTCCATGTTTCTATGGTAAAAAGGGACACAAAGTGCTGGAGTAACTCAGCGGGTAACTCAGCATCTCTGGAGAACATGGGTAGTTTCAGGATGGGGCCCTGCTTCAGTGCTTGTTTCTTCTATGTTATATTGGGATTTAGCTCAGATGAAGAGTTGATGGAGCAGTGCATATTGGCTCCTTTTCTTATTGTAATCTTGCAGTGCAGCCCCAGTTGTACACTTCTGTTAAGAGGTAAATGCACAGAGTCTTTTACCCAGAGTAGGGTAATCAAGAACCAGAGGACATAGGTTTAAGGTGAGGGGGGGGGGATGATTTGATAGGAATCTGAGGGGCAGCTTTTTTACCCAGAGGGTGGTGGGCGTATGGAACAAGAGGAGGTAGTTGAGGCAGGTACTATCGCAACATTTAAGAAGCATTTGGACAGGTACATGGATAGGACAGGATTAGAGGGATATGGGCCAAACACAAGCAGTGTAGATGGGCCACGTTGGTCGGTATGGACAAGTTGGGCTGAAGGGCCTGTCTCCGCGATGTTTGACTCTGTGTCACTATGCTACGTGGAAAGGTGATTGAGATGTGTGCTGATTTTCATGATTGTTTTTGCACCGATTTCCATTGCAGCAATCAACCCATGCGGCTCCAATAATGGCGGCTGCTCACACCTGTGTCTGATCGCCAGTGGAGGTGAGAACTACACGTGTGCATGCCCAGACAACTTTGCAAGACAGCTGGGCAGCACCACTCACTGTGTCCCCATGTGTACAAGTACCCAGTACAGATGTCGAAACAATGAAAGGTAACTAATCCAGCCTTCCCAACCAGTCTGTGAGCATCACAAGTTGCTCTTAATCTGACTCTGTTTCCAGAAATTCAAAGATCTTAGAACAGTACAGCACAAGAACAGACCGTGATGCTGATTTAAACTAACCCCATCTCCTTGCACAAAGTCCATGTCTCTGCGCAAGAAAGAACTGCAGATGCTGGTTAAAATCGAAGGGAGACACAAAATGCTGGAGTAACTCGACGGGTGAGGCAGCATCTCTGGAGAGAAGGAATGGGCGACGTTTCGGGTCAAGTCTGAAGAAGGGTCTCGACCCGAAACGTCGCCCATTCCTTCTCTCCAGAGATGCTGCCTCAACCCGCTGAGTTACCCCAGCATTTTGTGTCTGTCTCTGTGTTCCCTGAGCAAAACACAAAGTCCTGGAGGAACCCAGCATTAACATAAAAACATAGAAAAATAGATGCAGTAGGCCATTCGGCCCTTCGAGCCAGCACCGCCATTCAATATGATAATGGCAGATCATCCAAAATCAGTACCCTATCCCTCCTTTTTCCCCATATCCCTTGATTACGTTAGCCCCAAGAGCTATATCTAACTCTCTCTTGAAAGCATCCAGTGAATTGGCCTCCACTGCCTTCTGTGGCAGAGAATTCCACAGATTCACAACTCTCTGTGTGAAACATCACTTGTCTATTCCCTCTACAGATGCCACTTGACCTGCTGAGTTCCTCCAGCACTTTTGTTTTGGTTAAGATCACAGCATCTGCAGCCTCTGTGTCTCCCTCCATTCCCTGACTGATAACGCCTCTCAAATACCTCTTAAAGGTTGCTATTGCATCTACTCCCACCAGCTTCCACAACTCCACCATGTTTCAATGGATCCAATGCACGTCAATCTTCAGCATCAGGCTACCGTGATAAACCTTGTCAACAGCCTCACTGAAGTCCATGTAGACAACATCTACTGCCCTACCCTCATCAATCATCTTCATCACCTCCTCACAAAAACCCAGTCGTTTGTAAGACACGACCTCCCAACCAAAGCCTTGCTGACTGACTCCTAAAATTTCTGTGCTCTTCCAAACATGAGTAAAGGGCCTGTCCCACTGTACGAGCTAATTCAAGAGTTCTCCCGAGTTTCCCCTGATTCGAACTCGGAGAATTACGGTAATAGCCGCTCGTAGGTACTCGGGGCTCTCGTGGACATGTTGAAAATCTTCACGAGCTTACCGCGTTTCCCAAGTACCTGCCGTTAGCATTACGAGCCGCTAAGAGACGTCCCGAGCTCCGACGTACCCGCTACGTACATTCTACGTGCTCTCCCGAGTTTTTTAAACTCGGGAGAGCTCCTGAATTACCTCGTACTGTGGGACAGGCCCTTGAATCCTATGAAAGAATGCTCTCAAATCAATTCCTCGTTGCACATGTAAGGCCCACTGGCCATTAATGACCCTGGTTGTCCCGATTGCCCATCTTAAAGAAAGGGACATTATAGAAACATAGAAACATAGAAAATAGGTGCAGGAGTAGGCCATTCGGCCCTTCGAGCATGCACCGCCATTCAATATGATCATGGCTGATCATCCAACTCAGTATCCTGTACCTGCCTTCACTCCATAACCCCTGATCCCTTTAGCCACAAGGGCCACATCTAACTCCCTCTTAAATATAGCCAACGAACTGGCCTCATCTACCTTCTGTAGCAGAGAATTCCAGAGATTCACCACTCTCTGTGTGAAAAATGTTTTCCTCATCTCGGTCCTAAAAGATTTCCCCCTTATCCTTAAACTGTGACCCCTTGTTCTGGACTTCCCCAACATCGGGAACAATCTTCCTGCATCTAGCCTGTCCAACCCCTTAAGAATTTTGTAAGTTTCTATAAGATCCCCCCTCAATCTTCTAAATTCTAGCGAGTACAAGCCGAGTCTATACAGTCTTTCTTCATATGAAAGTCCTGCCATCCCAGGAATCAGTCTGGTGAACCTTCTCTGTACTCCCTCTATGGCAAGAATGTCTTTCCTCAGATTAGGAGACCAAAACTGTACGCAATACTCCAGGTGTGGTCTCACCAAGACCCTGTACAACTGCAGTAGAACCTCCCTGCTCTTATACTCAAATCCTTTTGCTATGAATGCTAACATACCATTTGCTTTCTTCACTGCCTGCTGCACCTGCATTCCTACTTTCAATGACTGGTGTACCATGACACCCAGGTCTCGTTGCATCTCCCCTTTTCCTAATCGGCCACCATTCAGATAATAGTCTACTTTCCTGTTTTTGCCACCAAAGTGGATAACCTCACATTTATCCACATTATACTGCATCTGCCATGCATTTGCCCACTCACCCAACCTATCCAAGTCACCTTGCAGCCTCCTAGCATCCTCCTCACAGCTAACACTGCTCCCCAGCTTCTCTGTACTCCCTCTATGGCAAGAATTATGGGCTTTTCTCCTGTGCTCTGGGACCTCACCTGCAGCGAGAGAAGATGCAGAGATTTCTGTCAATGCATGTTCTCCCCAACATTTCTGTTCCTCTGTTGAATGGACCCAACACATGCATGAATGATATCATTCTGTGGGACATGAAAATGGCGCCATACCTGGCCACTTGTGTACTGCCTCAGTGTACTATTTCTGTATTCTGGTGCTGTATCTAAGATGTGCTTATGTAGAGTAATACTTATACTGAACTTTATGGAGAAATAATTTTGCTGTACCTCGGTACATGTGACAATACAGTACCATTGAGCCATTGAACCGTTGAAGCACTCTTTGTCTCCCTAGGTGTATTCCGATCTGGTGGAAGTGCGATGGGCAGAAGGATTGCCGCGATGGCTCAGATGAGCCCAGCACCTGCCCACCCCACTACTGCAGACTGGGACAATTTCAGTGTAACGATGGGAACTGTACCAGTCCCAGCCTCTTGTGCAATGGCTATCAGGATTGCGCTGATGATTCCGATGAAGACGCGGCACTTTGTCGTAAGCATTTCTTCTTGTGGATTGAACACAGTTGTTGATCACATAGATAGACACAGGTGCACTGGAGTTACTCAGCGGGTCAGGCAGCGCCTCTGGAGAACGTGGATAGGCAAAGTTTCGGGTTGGGACTCTTTATCCTCTGTGGATGGTCACTAGGCTACACAGGCATCATTTCCATCAGCATCCTGTGATAGACCCGAGATTTACGATCTGTGACGTTTTATTGTCCGTGACCTCTCGTAGAGTCACAGTCTGAAGAAGGGTCTCGATCCGAAATGTCACCCATTCCTTCTCTCCAGAGATGCTGCCTGTCCCGCTGAGTTACTCCAGCTTTTTGTGTCTTCCTTCGAGTCACAGTTTAGTTTAATTTAATTTAGTTTAGTTTAATATAGTCACGTGTACTGAGGTACAGTGAAAAGCTTTTATTGCGTTCTATCCGGCCAGCAGAAAGACCATACATGATTACAATTAAACCGTCCACAGTGTACAGATACAGGATAAAGGGAATAACGTTTAGGGCAAGATAAAGTCCAGTAAAGCCTGATTAAAGATAGTCCGAGGGTCTCCAATGAGGTAAATTATTAGCTCAGGGCCGGTCTCTTGTCGTTGATAGGATGGTTAAGTTGCCTGATAACAGCTGGGAAGAAACTACCCCTGAATCTGGAGGTGTGCGTTTTCACACTTCTGTACCTCTTGCCTGATGGGAGAGGAGAGAAGAGGGAGTGGGCAGGGTGCGACTCATCCTTGATTATGCTGCTGGGCTTGCCGACGCAGCGTGAAGTGTAAAGGGAGTCAATGGAAGGGTTGGTTAGAGGGGAGATGAGGGAATGACCGGGGTGAGACTGGACCTTGAGTATGCTGGTGGCTCACCTTGGACCCAGTTTCTGCCATAAGTGATAATTGATTCTCCAGAGTTGAATGCGTGACTGACCTGAGCACAGGAGCGGTGTGATGTGACTAAGTGGCGTCCCGTCTTTGTTACAGTGAGTCACCAATGTGAGAGCTACCAGTGGCAGTGCACTAACAAGCGATGTATCCCCGAGGCCTGGCAGTGTGATGGTGAGAACGACTGCACTGACAACTCCGATGAAGATGCTGCTTCCTGTGCCACCCGAACCTGCAACCCTGGCCAGTTTAAATGCAGCAACGGCCACTGCATCCCTCTGTCCTGGAAATGCGATGTGGACGATGATTGTGGGGATTACTCCGACGAGCCCTACGAGGAATGCCGTGAGTACCGTTGAAGGGACGCGTTTAGGAGAGTGGCGGATGGTTAATATTTAAGCTATACTTGAAAATACGCAGCAAACCCTGTCACAGTGGCACCACGGTGGCGCAGCGGGTAGAGCTGCTGCCTCACAGCGCCAGGGACTAGGTTCCATCTTGACCTCGGGTGCTGTCTGTGCGGAGTTTGCACGCTCTCCCAGTGACTGCGTGGTTTTCACTGGTTTCCTCCCACTCTCCAAAGACATGCGGATTTGTAGGTTCATTGGCCCTCTGTACATTGCCCCTGGTTTGTGGGCAGTGGGTGAGAAAGGGGGATAACATGGAACTATTGTGAATCATGGTGATCGATGGTCGACGTGGACTCAGTGGGCCGAAGGGGCCTGTTTCCATGCTGCTTCTCTAAACTAAACTAAATGTATTTTTCCCAACATTGCCTGGAGAGAAATAAGATGAAGAAATGTGATGGGAATGCAGGGAGATGGAGTTGATTTTTATCATTAATAATGTCATTTGGTCTTGAACCATTTATGAAATTATTATCCAATGTTACTGCAATAAATATTACTGGTTACATCCACCTTGTGTGATATATGTATCCGCAGAGAGAGATTCAAAAATATAACATGAAATTATTTCATGATACTATAAAAATAATTTTAATCCAAAATGAGCTGCCCAATGTCTGAATTTACATTTGAAAGGGACAAATGTAAATAAGCGACTCCCTTATTTACTTTATGCATAGTTTTGGTTGTCGGCAACAATTCATCTCTAAAGTAGATGCAAAGTATTTTGCTTGTGGGGGGAGAAGTGAGAATGAAGTGGAACATTCCAAAGCAAAGATCTTATATCAGAGCAAGATAGGCTACTCCTGCGAAATACAATGGGCTGACGTGTAGTACGCTACGGAGGGAATCCTGGGCATTTTTCCCCGCCCATTTTAGTAACCGGAGCCTACCTGACACGATCCGACTCGCAGTGTCATCAATGTTGCGGGGCAACAGTTTGTGTGTGTGATATAGGGTTAGATTTATAATTCTGTCAGTTCATACTTCTTGTCATTAATAAAATTTGACACTGGTAATTGTCTTTTTTAATGTTTTTTAAATCATTTCTTTTTAAATGGCTCACAAGCAGTGTTTGAGTTGATTTTGTAGTAACCGGAACCGACCCGACTCGCAGGGTGATTGACATTGCGGGGGAAGTTTTGTGTGTGATATAGGGTTAGATTCATAATTCTGTTAGTTCATAATTCTGTTCATTCTTGTTAAAGAATAGAATGTTTATAAACACGCATACATGAATGTGATATAAATGTGTATAATCATATAACACACACAATTATATTTCTTCTGATCCAATTATGAACTTTATTTCAGACTAGACAAGGGACATTAAATAAGAAACATTGTAAACCTCCCCGCAACTTCACACACTAGGCCTTATCCCCGGGCCCCACACTCCCTCTCCCTCTCCCCTGGCCCCACACTCCCTCTCCCTCTCCCCTGGCCCCACACTCCCTCTCCCGCTGCCCCGGGCCGCACACTCCCTCTCCCCGTTGCCCCAGGCTGCACACTCCCTCTCCCTCTCCCCTGACTCCACACTCCCTCTCCCCGCTGCCCCGGGCCGCACACTCCCTCTCCTCGCTGCCCCGGGCCACACACCCCCTCTCCCCGGGCCACACACCCCCTCTCCCCGGGCCCCACACTCCCTCTCCCGCTGCCCCGGGCCGCACACTCCCTCTCCCCGTTGCCCCAGGCTGCACACTCCCTCTCCCTCTCCCCTGACTCCACACTCCCTCTCCCCGCTGCCCCGGGCCGCACACTCCCTCTCCCCGTTGCCCCAGGCTGCACACTCCCTCTCCCTCTCCCCTGACTCCACACTCCCTCTCCCCGCTGCCCCGGGCCGCACACTCCCTCTCCTCGCTGCCCCGGGCCACACACCCCCTCTCCCCGGGCCCCACACTCCCTCTCCCCGCTGCGGAAACAAAGATCCGATCGTTGGCCGGAAGCAAGATGGCGGAACAAGATGGCGGGGGCTGGTTGCTAAAATGGGTCATATAATCACCCATGAATCCGCCCATGAGCGTACTACACGTTTGCGTGAGAGTAACCCATCTTGCTCCGCTATAAGATCTTTGTTCCAAAGTGTGAAATAAATGGCCATTGATTTAGTACGATTCAGTACAACACTATTAATTTGCATCTTAACACAAGGGACCATTGTATATCGGCATTCTAGATTAATATACTAGAATTCAGCTCTTACAAAAAAAATGTCCCTGCAAATGCTCTTGAAAATGGCAGCACACTTTAAAATTGCAGGAACTGTGTATTGTTTTGTTTTAGTTTCAAAAATACTGCGTGGAAACCGGCCCATCGGCCCACCAGATCCCCGCCGATCCTTCGATCACCCTGTCCACACTGGTTCTATGTTATCCCACTTTCTCATCCACTCTCTACACACTAGGGACAATTTACTGAGGTCGATTGACCAACAAACCTGTAAGTCTTTGGGATGTGGGAGGAAACCGGAGCACCAGGAGAAAACCACGCGGTCACAGGGAGAACATGCAAACTCTGCACAGACAGCACCCGTAGTCAGGATCGAACCGGGGTCTCTGGCTTCTGCTCTATCGCTGCGCCGCCATGCCGCCCTATTGCCATACTCTTATTACCGTATTTGCAGGAGTTCAGATTAACTCTGTAAATAACCAGTGGTAGAGTCACTGCGGTAGAGTTGCTGCCTCACAGCGCCAGAGACCCGGGTTTGATACTGACTACGGGTGCTGCATGTACGGAGGTTGTACGTTCTCCCTGTGACCTGCATGGGTTTTCTCCGGGTAGTCTGGTATCCTCCCACTTTCCAAAGACGTACAATTTGTAGGTTAATTTCCGGAAGTGGCGGCGCTGTTGAACAGCTGCGGCTCGCCTGCAGTCCGTCTGTTTTTACTTTTTTTTGTCTTGTTTTAGTTACATTTTAGTTTATTAGGTTGTGTTATGTGTGTGTGGCGGGGGGGGGTGAAACATGTTTTTTAGTCTCTTCCTTCGGGGGAATACGACTTTTTCTTGTCGTATCCCCCTTCTCTGCGTCTGCGCTGAGGCCTAATGGCGGAGCTGGCGGTCTCCAACTGCGACCGACCTCGAGGCTCCGGAGCCAGAGCCAGCCAGGACTGGGCTGGCCGACTTCGGGGCTGAGGCGGCGGTGGCCCGACTCGGAGTTGAGGCTGCGGGACTCGGAGCTGAGGCGGCGGCGGCCCGACTCGCTGAGGCGGCGTTCCAGCTTTCGGCAGCGGCCCGACTCGGAGCTGGGGCTGCGTTCCGGCGACGGCCCGACTCGGAGCTGAGGCTGCGGGACTCGGAGTTGAGGCTGCGGGACTCGGAGCTGAGGCGGTGGCGGCCCGACTCGCTGAGGTGGTGTTCCGGCTTTCGGCAGCGGCCCGAATCGGAGCTGAGGCGGCGGTGACATCACTTCGGAGGTCCGCTGGACTGGAGGGCGGCATCTTCGGCCTGGATCCGCCTCAGCGCAGAGGGAGTACAAGGAGAGAAGAGACAGAGACTTTTACCTCCATCACAGTGAGACGGTGCTTGGTGAACTCACTGTGGTGGATGTTAATTTGTGTTTATTGTGTGTTTTGTTATTTATTATTATATGTATGACTGCAGGCACGAAATTTCGTTCAGACCGAAAGGTCTGAATGACAATAAAGGAATCTAATCTAATCTTAATTAGCTTTGGTGAAAATTGTAAAATTGTCCCTGGCGTGTAGGATACTGCTAGTCGGTGCGGTCTCGGTGGGCCGAAGGGATAATTTCTGCCCTGTATCTCCAAAGTGTAAAGTCTAAAGAGTGACTGTGATCAGTAAGTTGTCGTGGATTGCTGTTCCCTAAAGGATGCTTGCTTATTTCAGATGGACCTGACTATTCCTGTGATAGTCACACTGAGTTCTCCTGTCGAACAAACTACCGATGCATTCCTACCTGGGCCGTATGCAACGGTAACAATGATTGCCGAGACAACACCGACGAGCAAAACTGTGGTATGTGGGAATATTCACAATAAGTGTAGGAAGGAACTGCAGATGCTGGCTTAAACTGAAGATAGGCACAAAAATCTGGAGTAACTCAGCGGGACAGACAGCATCCCTGGAGAAAAGGAATAGGTGACGTTTTGGGTTGAGACTCTTCAGACTGAGAGTCAGGGGAGAGGGAATCGAGAGATATAGACGGTGATGTTATTCTTTTTTTGTATCTCTCCACATCACTGTCTATTTCTCTAATTTCTCTTTCCCCTGACTCTCGGTCTGAAGAAGGATGTGCCAGCGTTGGAGAGGGTCCAGAGGAGGTTTACGAGAATTATTCCAGGAATGGGTTAACATATGATGAGTGTTCACTGGCCCTGTACTTGCTGGAGTTTAGAAGGATGAGAGGAGCCACATTGAAACTTACTGAATAGTGAAAGGCCTGGATAGAGTGGATGTGGAGAGGATGTAGTTGGAGAGTCTAGGACCAGAGGTCATGCCTCAGGATAAAGGGACGTACCTTTGGAAAAGAGATGAAAAGTAATTTATTTAGTCAGACGGTGGTGAATCTGTGTAATTCATTGCCACAGACGGCTGTGGAGGCCAAGTCAATGGATATTTTTAAGGTGGAGATCGACAGATTCTTGATTAGTACGGGTGTCAGGGGTCATGGGGAGAAGGCAGGAGAATGGGGTTGATAGGGAGAGATAGATCAGCCATGATTGAATGGCAGAGTGGGCTGAATGGCTTCAACTTGCTCCTAGAACCTGTTAACACATGAACACTGGTGGGTAAATGAAGAGGTTGCATCCTAACATCTCTACGTTCTTGCCTTGCTCCCGCAGAGGACCGTACCTGTAACCCTACCGGGGACTTCCGCTGTGATGACCATCGCTGTATCCCGCTGCGCTGGAGGTGCGACGGCGACAACGACTGCAGCGATGACTCTGATGAGCGGGACTGCTGTACGTAACACCCCCACATACAATAACTGCACGATGTAACCTCACCACATACAGGGACTGCAGTATGTAAGACCTCCATATACAATTACTGCACGATGTAACCTCACCACATACAGGGACTGTGGTATGTACAGTAACACCCCCACACACTAGTGTGTAGGATGGGCGCGGTTCACAGACTCGCCAGCCGCCTGCCACTTTTGCGGGCTGGAAGAGTCTGTGTACCACGTGTACATGGAGTGCGTGAGGCTGCAGCCACTGTTTGAATATCTAAAGGGGCTGCTCCTTGCCTTCTGGCTGCATTTTTCACCCACCATCCTCATCTTTGGACACCCTGTGCGTAGGGGAGAGGGTAGGGCTGAAGATGTCCTGGTTGGGTTGCTCCTGGGCCTGGCCAAGCTGGCCATCCGCGAGTCACGGCGCCAGACGGTGGAGGGCTCTACCCGAACCGGCTGCCTGCCCCTTTTCCAGGGGTACGTCCGTGCCCGGGTGCGGATGGAAAGGGAATACGCCCTGTCTACGGGCACCCTGAGGGAGTTCCGCGACCGCTGGGCACCGAGGGGGGTTGAATGTATCCTTGACAAGGATTGTAATATAGTTGTTTAGCAGTTGATTAGCATATTTGTTCATCTTGTATTATGGTGGTGTTTTGTTTTATTGTATTGTAAATACAATTTTAATATTTGAATAAATATTTTTGATTAAAAAAAAAAAAAAAAAAAAAAAAAAAATGTGTAGGATGGTGCTGGTGATCGCTGGTCGGCGTGGACTTGGTGGGCCAAAGGGCCTGTTTCCGCTCTGCATATCCAAAGCCTAAAGTCACTGCTTACGTGTGTTTACACACCCACTACTGATGCTCTTGAGGTAGAACCAGAAGCGGCTCCTTCATTCCCAGCTGGTTGCCATTTCCTATACTGTATTTTTTCACCCTCTCCACCCACCCCTCTGGAGTGTGCAAGGAACACTTGTAACAAATGCTTTGTTACTGCGGGACTGCGATGTACCATGTCATCGAAAGTAGAAGTCACCTGTCACTCAGCGGGTCAGGCAGCACCTGTGGAGATCATCGATAGGTGACGTTTCAGGTCGGGACCCTTCTTCAGACCGATTGTGGTGGGGGGGGGGGGGGAAATCGTGGAAGAGAGAAGGGGGCAGGACAATGCAAAGAAGGGTCCAGATCCGAAACGTGACCCATCTCTTATCTCCAGAGATGCTTCCTGACCCGCTGAGTCACTCCAGTACTTTGCCTTGGTGTTGGGTCTAATGGGGCTTTGCTTTGTTTCAGCTCCCCGCGAGTGCAGTGAGAGTGAGTTCCGGTGTGACAACATGCGCTGTGTGCCCGGCCACTGGGTGTGTGACCACTACAACGACTGCGAGGATAATTCAGACGAACGCGACTGTGGTAGGATCACTGTTCGTGAATCAGAACAAGCTGTGCAGGTTCCTTTATCACCACAAGGGGGCAGATGTGTTAATGCCTCCAAGGAAAGTGTAGCAAACATGTGAAAACACACTGTGAACACACTATGCAGCTAGTAGAGCCACTGCTTCACAGCGCCAGAGATCCGGTTCGATCCTGACCTCGGCACTGTCTGTGTGGAGTTTGCACGTTCTCCCTGTGACCGCGTGGGTTTCTTCCGGGTGCTCCAATTTCCTCCCACATCCCAAAGCCGTGCGGGGCTGTCGGTTAATTGGTCCTCTGTAAATTGCCCCGAGTGTGTAGAGAGCGGACGAGAAAGTGGGAAATCATAGAACTAACGTGACTGGGTGGTCGATGATCGGGGTGGACTAATGGTCCGAAGGGCCTGTTTCCGTGCTGCATCTCTAACTTAACAAAGGGAATGCACAGTCGAGAGCTGTCCAGCATGGAAGTAGCCCCTACAGCTCACCTTGCCAGTGCCAACCATGTTGGCATACAGTCCCATTTGCCTGCATTTGGCCCATACCCCTCTTCGTGTCCATATATCTGTCTAAATATATATTTTAGTTTGTTGTTGCTGCTCGTTCCAGATACGGACTGCCCTCTGCATGTAAGGTCTGTCCCTGAGTTCCCTCGTAAACCTCTTCCCTCTCCCATTAAGCCGGTGCCCTCGGTTTAGATGTTTGGAATCGGGACCTTTCTTCAGGCTCGCGTACTCCCGACCCGAAATGCTACCCTTCCTTTTTCTCCAGAGATGCTGCCTGACCTGCTGAGTTACTCCAGCACTTTGTGTCTATCTTCGGTTTAACCCAGCATCTGCAGTTCCTTGTTTCTACCCTGTACCTGTCACTTGCCTCTTTTTTATCTCTAGTCGATCCTCAGGTGCCTCAACATGCAGAGTTTTCTGTATGTCTTCCCCCTAGCTTGAACTCAGACAGGAACACGCTGCCCTGAAAATTCTGTTATTTCTCCTTTTAATGGTTCCTGGCTGTTGGAGGGACCATTAGCGTCCATACAACACTACCTGTACCCTGAATCTGACTCACGTGGCCCAAGTTGCCCTCTTTATCGCGACTGAGATTGGAACAGACACAAAAACAGCTCGCAAAGCAATAATGACTTTTTCAAACATGTTGGTTAATTCGAGGCGTTAACAGTGCACACTGCTAAAACACTCTGAGAAAACCCAAAGTGTTTCCAAGATTCACAGCACCCACAGCCTCTTGTATTCTATTTCAGTGGTTGCATGCAGCCTTTAAATTCTTGAAATCATTCATCAGTTATCAGTGTTTCTTTGTCATCAAATATCCTTATTTTCTCTCAAACTTTAACTTTCCACTTAATTAATTTAAAAAAATCCTCCTCCTATTTGTGTGACAAATGAGTGCAATAAATATCTCTTACCCAGGATTTATTGCCCTAGCCTGGTTTACAATCCCCAATGTTTATTTTAACTTTAGCTGGCTATGTCTTGGAATCTAAGGATCTAAGGATACATTTATTTGTTGTCTCTGACATCCTCATGTTCCCTTCACTATATTGACCTATTTTACCATCATGCTTCCCCAGTATGTAAGCTCTTGGATAGACACAAAATGCTGGAGTAACTCAGCGGGACAGGCAGCATCTCTGCGCAAGCATTCCTTCTCTCCAGAGATGCTGCCTGTCCCGCTGAGTTACTTCTGCATATTGTGTCTTATCTTTGGTGTAAACCAGCATCAGCAGTTCCTTCCTGCACATGTAAGCTCTTGGGTTGAACACATTACAAGTTTACAAAACTATTCGTCTTTCTTATAATTTTCAGAATTTCCTACATTACCCACTGTGCACTGTGACCGGGGTTGCTCAAGATTCCGAGTTATATTGTGCTCTAGAAGATTCTAGAATGTCACTAGTGTTTCATTGGGAGTGAAGCTGTTCCAATATTCTTCACTTTAGAGCAGGGTTGTAGAAATTCAAAGCTGCAGGTTTGAGATTCATGGTTACCCACTTGGGCTAATTTTTCTACTGTCTAATCCCACTGTTACTTCACTTTCTCCTGGCAATGAATGATTGTGGATTGCTCCTATCAGGAGATTGAAAAATCAGTCTTCATAGGTGGCTTACAAAATCACATTATCCATGTCTTCTATAGATGCTGCCTGACCCCCTGAGTTACTCCAGCACTTTGCATTAAGTCATGGAGTCATAGAGTGATACAGTGTGGAAACAAGCCCTTCGGCCCAACTTGCCATGATGACCCAACGTGCTGGCTCGAAGGGCCAAATGGCCTACTCCCGCACCTATTTTCTATGTTTTATTACCCACACCGGCCAACATGTCCCAGCTACACTGGTCTCACCTGCCCCCGTTTGGTCCATATCCCTTCAAACCTGTCCTATCCATATTCACCATCATATTCCAGCGTCTGCAGCTCTTCGCTCCTCCACACAAAATCAGTTTAGTTTTTGGAATATTAACCCTATTTGTCTGTAATCCATAATGAACTGACCCAATGTTATTTTTCTCATTTGTGTGAAAAATCTGGTATGATTTTTTAAATGTTGAGAAATCTCACAGTAGTTAAATGAACTGTGAAAGCTGGAAAGGGTGCAGAGGAGATCTGCGAGGCTGTTGCCAGGACTCCAGGGCCTGAGCTATTGGGAGAGGTTGGGCAGACTTTATTCCTTGGAGTGCAGGAGGATAAGAGGAATAGATAAAGTATTTTATCCACAGTTACGGAATCTAGAACCAGACTTTATAGGTGAGGGGGGAGAGATAGACAATAATAGACAATAGGTGCAGGAGTAGGCCATTCGGCCCTTCGAGCCAGCACCACCATTCAATGTGATCATAGCTGATCATCCACAATCAGTACCTCGTTCCTGCCTTCTCCCCATACCCCTAAGAGCTTTATCTAACTCTCTCTTGAAAGCATCCAGAGAACCTCCGAGGCAGAGAATTCCACACACTCACAACTCTGTGTGAAAATGTGTTTCCTCATCTCCATTCTAAATGGCGTACCACTTATTCGTAAACTATGGCCCCTGGTTCTGAACTCCCCCAATATTGGGAACATGTTTCCTGCCTCCAGCGTGTCCAAACCCTTAATAATCTTATATGTTTCAATAAGATCTCCTCTCATCCTTCTAAATTCCAGAGTATATAGTATATATTAAATATAGATTTAATAGGAACAGGAGGGGCAATTTTTTCATACAAAGTGGTGGGTATATGGAAGAGTTGCCAGAGGAGGTCGTTGAGGCAGGTACTGTCACAACATTTAAAAAAGATTTGGACAGTTACATGGCTAGCAAAGGTTTAGAGAGATCTGGGCCAAACGCAGGCAGGTGGGATTAGTGTAGATGGGACATGTTGGGCAAATTTGGCCTAAGGGCTTGTTTCCATGCTGCGTCACTCTATGACTGTAATAGATAATGAGACTTGTTTAGTCTTTTTCACAGACACATGATGCCCACAAGGATTTGCATCCTGTCAGCTAACTGTGAAGTGCCGCCACCTTGTACTATGCTGCATTTCTTTTCCACAGAGCTGCTAACGTGCCTTCCAGGATATTTTGAGTGCTCCAGTGGTCATTGCATCCCCGAGAGTTTCCTGTGCGATGGAAGCGCTGAGTGTGCGGATTTCTCCGATGAAGTCGCCTGTCGTAAGTTAGTCTGGAGTGCACGCACATCAAGGTGCTGATACACAAAGCTGGTCAACTGCAAAGTGAAGTCAGAAATGGATTTACGTTCAGCCGTAATTGAGCCCAACCTGCCCATACCGACCAACATAATAATAATAATAATACATTTTATTTATGGGCGCCTTTCAAGAGTCTCAAGGACACCTTACAAAAATTGAGCATGTAGAGGAAAAACATGTAAGGGGAATGAAATAAATAGTAGAGACATGACTAGTACACAAAGTAAAGACAGAATTCAATACAAAACACAGTATGAGGCAATTAATGCACAGATGAAAAGGGACGGGGACGTGGGGCTAAGGATAGGCAGAGGTGAAGAGATGGGTCTTGAGGCGCGACTGGAAGATGGTGAGGGACACGGAATTGCGGATCAGTTGGGGGAGGGAGTTCCAGAGCCTGGGAGCTGCCCTGGAGAAGGCTCTGTCCCCAAAACTGCGGAGGTTGGACTTGTGGATGGAGAGGAGACCGGCTGATGTGGATCTGAGGGACCGTGAGGGTTGGTAGGGGGAGAGGAGGTCAGTGAGATATGGGGGGGCCAGATGGTGGAGGGCTTTGTAGGTGAGGACCAGGATTTTGTAGGTGATCCGGTGGGAGATGGGAAGCCAGTGAAGTTTTTTGAGGACTGGAGTGATGTGATGCCAGGATTTGGTGTGGGTGATGAGTCGGGCGGCTGCGTTCTGGACCAGTTGGAGTCGGTTGATGTAGGTGGAGCTGATGCCAAGGAGAAGTGAGTTGCAATAGTCCAGTCGGGAGGAGATGAAGGCATGGATGAGTCTTTCAGCAGCAGGCTGTGTGAGAGAGGGTCTGAGTTTGGCGATGTTGCGGAGATGAAAGAAGGAGGTTTTAATGACATGGCGGATGTGAGGCTCAAGGGAGTGGGTGGAATCAAAGATCACGCCAAGGTTGCGGGCCTGGGGAGATGGGGAGACAGTGGTGCCGTCGATGGTGAGAGTGGGGTTATTGATTTTGCTGAGTGTGACTTTGGAGCCTATGAGGAGGAATTCTGTCTTATCGCTGTTGAGTTTGAGGAAATTATGTTGCATCCAGGTTTTTATAGCTGACAAACAGGAGTTGATATGGGAGAGGGGGGGGTTGTGGGGGGATAAGGAAGAGGACTAGGTAGAGGACTAACATGTAAGGGGAATTAAATAAATAGTAGAGACATGACTAGTACACAAAGTAAAGACAGAATTCAATACAAAACACAATAATAAGGCAATTAATGCACAGATGAAAAGGGAGGGGGACGTGGGGCGAAGGATAGGCAGAGGTGAAGAGATGGGTCTTGAGGCGGGACTGGAAGATGGTGAGGGACACGGAATTGCGGATCAGTTGGGGGAGGGAGTTCCAGAGCCTGGGAGCTGCCCTGGAGAAGGCTCTGTCCCCTAAACTGCGGAGGTTGGACTTGTGGATGGAGAGGAGACTGGCTGATGTGGATCTGAGGGACCGTAAGGGTTGGTAGGGGCCCATCTACACTAGTCCCACCTGCCTGCATTTGGTCCACATCCCTCTAAACCTGTCCTTTCCATGTTTTGTAAACGTTGGGATAGTCCCAGCCTCAACTACCGCCTCCGGCAGCTCGTTTCATCCACCTGCTACTCTTTTGCACAAAAAGGTTGCCCCTCCTATTAAATCTTTCCCCTCTCACCTTGAACCTCTGTCCTCCAGTTCGTGATTCCCCTATCTTGGGGTAAAAGACTGTGAATTCATCCTATCTGTTCCCCTCATGATTTTATACACCTCTATAAGATCACCCCCTAGCCTCCTGCATGCAAAGAGATAAAGTCCCAGCCTGATCAACCTCTCCCTATTGCTCAGATCCTCAAGTCCTGGCAACATCCTCGGAAATCTTCACTGCGCCCTTTCCACCTTGATATCAATAAATAGAGTCATACAGCATGGAAAAAGGCCCTTGTGCCCATGCTAACTATCTGCACCAGTCCCGCCTACTTGTGTTTGGCCCATATCCTTCTAAACCTTTCCTGACTGTGTACCTGCCCAACTATCTTTTTAAATTGTATTTTTCCCCACGGATAGGTGTTCCAGTTTTACAATTGAAGTAGGGAAACTTCCCAACTGTTGACATTTGTCCTCTCCTGCAGCGACGCGTTACCCCAATGGAAGATATTGTGCACCCTTCCTGTTCGAGTGCCTGAATCATGTCTGCATCCAGCCCTACTGGAAGTGTGACGGAGACAACGACTGCGGAGACGGGTCTGATGAATTGCTCCACCATTGCCGTAAGTCATTCAGCAACCCTAGAAAACTTCCGTCAGATCCGGCACGGTGTCCTCTCCTGCAGCTGCCTCACAGCGCCAGAGACCCGGGATCGATCCTGACTACTGGTGCTTGTCTGGATGGAGTTTATACATTCTCCCTGTGACCCGTATGGGTTTTCTCCAGGATCTCCTGTTTCCTCCCACGTGCCAAAGATGTACAGGTTTGTGGGTTAATTGGTTTGGTATTGTCCCTGGTGTGTGTAGGATGGTGTTACTGTGCGGGATCACTGGACTCGTTTGGCCGAAGGGCCTGTTTCCACGCTGTATCTCTAAACTAAACTGAAATCTATTATCTTTGTTTGCAATAATATATTTCAAGAAAGCAGAGCAGGGCACTTTCCTTGAAAATGGCATCACAGGTAGAAACAATCACAATCACAATAATACTTTATTAGCCAAGTATGTTTTGCAACATGCGAGGAATTTCATTTGCCAGGTCAGTCATACAAATAAAAAGCAACTGAACACACAAAACACATTTTAACATAAACATCCACCACAGTGACTCCTCCACATTCCTCACTGTGATAGAAGAGTTCAATCTCTTCCCTTTGCTCTTCCACGGTTGGGGGCCTCGAGACCTCCGTTGACGGGATGATCTTGACTCCCGTAGCCGGCGGCGTTTTGGGCCCTCTGCGTCGAGGCGATCAGCTCCTGCATCGGGGGGATGTCAGCTCCCCCGCGCCAGACGGTCGAACCCCACGTCTGGGTTCAAATCTTTTATTGTATTTTAGGGGCCATGCCAGGTGAATGATTAGAATGAGGAAGATAAAAAGTCTTACATCAAATTGAAAAGGGTTTACTCTGCAATTTACCAATTAAAAAAATATTCTGATTGATTTTCAATATGGAGATTTTGTGCAGTGAAAATTAGGACTTTACTCATTGGAGTGCAGGAGGCTGAGCGGTGATATCATTGAGAGGAAAAGATAGAGTGAATGCACAGAGCCTTTATCCCAGTGTAGGGAAATCAAGAACCACAGAGTACAGGTTTAAGGTGAGAGGGGAAAGATAGGAATTTGAGAAGCAATTTTTTCACACAGAGGGTAGTGGGGAAAATGGAACAAGCTGCCAGAAAAGGTCAGTGAGGTCGGTACTATAACAGCTTTTAAAAGATGAGTAGACACAAACAGCTGGAGTAACTCAGCGGGTTAGGCAGCATCTCTGGGGAAAAGGACTAAGTGACATCTCGGGTCGAGACCCTTCTTCAGACTGGTACATGGATAAAAAAAGGTTTTGAGCGATATGGGGCAAACGCAGGCAGGTGGGACTAGTGTAAATGGGGGCATGTTGGTCACCATGGATGAGTTGGGTCGAAGGGTCTGTTTCTGATCTGTTTGACTCTATTCAATGTATTCAAGAGAGAGTTAGATTTAGCTCTGAGGGCTAATGGAAGAAGGGATATGGGGACAAAGCAGGAACGGGGTACTGATTTTGGATGATCAGCCATGATCATATTGAATGGCGGTGCTGGCTCGAAGGGCCGAATGGCCTACTCCTGCACCTATTTTCTATGTTTCTATAATGCTATGACTTCACATAATAACTCGTATAGTGCCACATACTGATGCTGTCCGTACAAAATCCAAAAACTGCTTATCCCCTCAAATGAATTTTTATTCCTTACAGTATCTGCAGCAGAACTCGAATCTTATTGCACAGGCAAAGGTCTTTTGAAGGAGTAATTTTAGTTTAGAAGTTTAGTATCATAGAAGCTTGTAGCAAAAGAGGAGGCTAGTGTACCCATTATGGCTCTGCTATCATGAAATCATGGCATGCACCTCCAAATACAATAATAACATATTGGAGATTTTAATAACAACCCAAAGAAGACTTGCAAGCCTTCTGTCCATATGGTTTTAGTTTTGAATTATGGAAATTTATTGCTTAGAATACATTACCACTAGATGATACGGTGGTGAATCTGTGGAATTCTTTGTCACAGAAGGCTGTGGAAGCCAAGTTAGTGGATATTATTTAAGGCAGAGATAGATAGATTTTTGATTAGTACAGGTGTCAGAGGTTATGGGGAGAAGGCCAGAGAATGGGTTTAGGAGGGAGAGATAGACCAGCCATCATTAAATGGCAGAGTAGACTTGATGGGCCGAATGGCTCAATTCTGCTCCTATCTCTTATGATCTATGACAGAAGAGGACTCGAGATCCGTAAATTATAGAATTGTAAAATCATACAGCATGGAAACAGGCCCTTTGGCCTAACTCGTGCAAGCCGAACAAGCTGCCCCATCTAGGCTAGTCCAATTAGCCCGCGTTTGGCCCATATTCCTCTTACCCTTTGCTACCTATGTACCTATCCAAATGTCTTTTAAATTTGTTGTCCTACTTTTCAAATGTTGTTATGCCATGCTCGTTCAATATACCCACCACCCTCTGTGTGAAAATGTTGCCCCTCAGATTCCTCTAATCTTTCCCCTCTCACCTTAAACCTATGCCCTTTGGCTTTGATTCCTCGACCGTGGGGAAAAGGCTCTGTGCATTCACCCTGTCTATGCCTGAAGAACACGACAGGTAGACCTTACAAGACTGTGTTTGTTTGCAGTGGATATCCCTTGCGAGCCTCCCTCCCGTTTCCGCTGTGCCAATAACCGCTGCCTCTACATACACGAGGTGTGCAATCAACTAGATGACTGCGGAGATGGAAGTGACGAGAACCAAGAAAGCTGTAAGTCTCAGCTCACCGCACCGCGTTTCGTTACAAAGCTGCAGTCTGTGCGAGGGCATTCCTAACTGTTACCGCGGGGACGGGCGGGGCGGCAACGGTAGAGTTGCTGCCTCACAGCGCCAGAGACCCGGGCTTGATCCTGACTACGGGTGCTGTCTGTACGGAGTTTGTACCTTCTCCCCATACAGGCACGGAAATCGCTATCAAAATATGGAGGGGACCGGGGGACAGGGGGGACACAATTTTTTGGCAGCTGCGCGCGCACACACACATACACACACACACACACACACACACACACACACACACACACACACACACACACACACACACACACACACACACACACACACACACACACACACACATGAGGCTTCGGAGGCTTAATCCAGGGCTAAATGCAACTCAACTCTGCCTGTCTTGCCGGGTTAACCTTCAGCCCTGCCTGGACTGTCGGGACACCAGTGCTGCTTCTACACGCTGGCTGTAAACCTGGGCCATATTTCCCGCAAATCCAGGCAGGGCTGTAGGTTAACCTGGCGGGACAGGCAGGGTTGAGCTTGGTTTAGCGCTGCCTCTCTGCGCTGGCTGTGGGCCTGGGGGTACAGCCGCCTGACTCCTGACCTCTCTGGCCATCCGTGGGGGGGGGCACTCGGGTGGGGATGGGACAGCGTCGGAGACCCGGCCGGGATCGATCCTGGCTGCGGTTGAGGCGCAGGTCTGTACCAAGACTGTTTTGGCACGTCTCCCTCCTCCAATCACTGCGCTCTATCCTCAGTCCCAACCCCCCTCCCTCCCAATACTCCCTCCTCCAATGATCGCGCGGAATCATCATGTCCCGCCCCATTGCCTGTTGACCGACGTCTCTCTCATCCAATCGGTGCCCTCGATCATCAGTCCCACCCCCACTTTCTCACGGAAAGCGGAGACTTCACCGTGTTTGAAAATCCGGACTACAAAAACTTGGGTGGGATGTCCCCCGCCTCTCAAAACAGAGGGGGTACGTGTCCCCCCTGGACCCCCCCCCAGGATTTCCGCCCCTGTCCCCATGACTGCGTGGGTTTTCCCCGGGTGCTCCGGTTTCCTCCCACACTCCAAAGGCATACAAGTTTGTAGGTTGATTGGCTTCAGTAAAATGTACATTGTCCCGAGTAGATAATGTGAGCTGGAGTAATGGGGATTGCTGGTCGGCACAGGATCGGTGGGCCGAAGGGCCTGTTTCCGCACGGTGTCTCTAAACTAAACTACGCGAAAGATTCAGGTGACGTTTCCGATCGAGACCGTTCTTCAGACCCTTCTCGACCCTGAAACGTCACCTATTCCTTTTCACCAGAGATGCTGCCTGACCCGCTGAGTTACTTCAGCTTTTTGTGCCTACCTTCGGTTTAAACCAGCATCTGCAGCTCCTTCTTACACTAAACTAAAGATTTGTTTTGTGATCAGGTAAGGAACCTACCCTTCCCCCCTGCACGACTGAGGATTACAAGTGCGGTGATGGCAAATGCATCCCCATAGTCCACGTGTGTGATAACTACGCTCACTGTGACGACCAGTCTGACGAGCTGGGTTGCGGTAAGTATGCCGAACGGCCGCGTATATATGTGTGCTCTCAGAGTGTAACCCCCTGAACAATGTGAGAGGGGCAAGGTTTACAGGAGATGTGCAGGAGGGGCAAGCTTGTTACACCAACGACTGCACCTCCACTGACTCCTCTGTCAAGCTTCTCAAGTTTGCGGACGACACAACCCTGATTGGACTGATCCAGGATGGGGAGGAATCTGCCTACAGACAGGAGGTGACACAGCTGGCGTCCTGGTGCCATCGCAACAACCTGGAGCTCAATGCTCTTAAGACAGTGGAATTGATTGTAGACTTTAGGAGAGCTCCCCTCACTCACCATCAACAACACCACAGTCACATCTGTGGAGTCTTTTAAGTTCCTGGGAACCATCATCTCCAAGGACCTTAAATGGGGGGCTACCATCGACTCCACAGTCAAAAACTGAGGATGTACTTCCTGCGGCAGCTGAGGAAGCACAATCTGCCACAGGCAATGATGGTCCAATTCTACACGGCCACCGTAGAGTCTGTCCTCACCTTCTCCATCATGGTCTGGTTTGGCTCAGCCACCAAGCACGACACCTGGAGGCTGCAGCGAATCAACTGAGAAGGTTATTGGCTGCAACCTTCCCTCCAGTGATGAACTGTACACTGCAAGGGCCAGGAAGCGAGTGGGTAAGATCATCTCTGACCCCTCTCACCCTGGCCACAAACTATTTGAATCACTTCCCTCTGCAAGGCGACTCCGGACTGTCAAAGCTGCCACAGCCAGACATAAAAACAGCTTTTTTCCACGAGTAGTAGCTCTACTCAATAGCCAAAAATCTGTAGCCTTTTGCTCTGGTATTTTATATAATTCGCATGTTTAATCAATAATGTTTTATTATTAATGTTTAATGTTTTATGTGTCATTCCTAACTGTCCCTGTACGTCATGTTGTCACTTGCGGGCGGAGCACCAAGGCAAATTCCTTGTATGTGAATACTTGGCCAATAAACTTATTTATTCATTCATTACACGGGGGGGCGGTGAGTGCGGAATGTGCCTCTTGGGGTGGTGGTGGAGGCAGATATATTAGTGCCATTTTAAAGTCTTTTCGACAGGCATCTGGATATTCAGGGATATGAGTTATGTGCAGGCAGATAGGTGATGGTCTGGCAACATGTTTGGCACAGACATTGTGGGCTGAAGAGCCTGTTCTTGCAACTATACTGTTCTATGTTCTAATGTGGAGATAACTATAAAGTACACATTACTACATAATGTAAGTTCGTAAGACATAGGAGCAGACTTAGGCTATTCGGCCCATCGAGTCTCCTCCGCCATTCAATCATGGCTGATCTATCTTTACCTCCCAACCCCATTCTCCTGTCTTCTCCCCAATAACCTTTGACGCCCATACTAATAAAGAATGGGTCAATCTTTGCTTTAAAAATTTAAAAATACCCAATGTCTTGGCCTCCGCAGTCGTCTGTGGCACAGATTCACCACCCTCAGGTTAAAGAAATTCCTCCTCATCTCCGTTCCAAAGGTACATCCTTTTATTTTGCCTATGCCCTCTGATTCCATACTCTCTCACTAGTAGAAACATCCTCTCTGCATCCACTCTATCCAGGCTTTTCATAAATTACATGACTTTATATAATGTACTAGACTAAGTGGGTCCCGTTGGATCCCAGCATCACACGGGAGGGCTGCTCCCCCAACGCAATATTCCACCTCCCCACCAATTCCAATATTGGTGGCCAGTGGGGGGGCTTTCTGGATCGCTGGTATGGGTGTTGTGCACTGAAGGGACTGGTTTCCAGAGGGCTAGTATGGACATTGTGGGCCGAATGGATTCTTGGGCTGGCGGCTCAGTCACTCAAGCCTGTTGTGCTGGCAGCTCACTGACTCACGGCTGGTGGGCTCACAGTTGACTCACGGCTATTCCTTGAAATTCCATTTCAAGCTGGGTGCAAGGGGACCAAATTCAAGGGCAGTTTCATACCATTTCAAGCAGGGTGCAAGGCCACTAAAGACAGTGATTCATGACCTCTCCCTCCCCCATCTTGCAGAGACTGAGCCATGCCCACACTTCCAGTTTTCATAGTCCCTCCCACCAGAAGGGGCGTGGCCTTAATGGCGTGATTGACAGGAGAGAGAATCTTAACATTTTTTAAACACTAATAACTTAATTTTCATCGATGGGAAAAATCCTCAGCACCTGATGAGCGGAGGGGGACTCTGAGTAAGATGGCCAAAAATCACAGCCATACGTGGTGGCATTTATTTCTAAAATCAATATAAAGCGCAAACAGGAAGTGGTCAAGATTAGACTTTTAATTATATAGAAGGCAAGGCAACTCTAATTGGGCAAGGCAGCTCTAATTAGGCAAGGCAGCTCTAATTAGGCAAGGCAGCTCTAATTAGGCAAGGCAGCTCTAATTAGGCAAGGCAGCTCTAATTAGGCAAGGCAGCTCTAATTAGGCAAGGCGGCTCTAATTAGGAAAGGCAGCTTGCTTCAGCACTTTCAAAACCAAAGGCAAGGCAGCTTGCTTTAGCACTTTCTAAACCAAAGGCAACGCAGCTTGCTTTAGCACTTTCAAAACCAAAGGCAACACAGCTTGCTTTAGCACTTTCAAAACCAAAGGCAACACAGCTTCCTTTCGCACTTTCAAAACCAAAGGCAACACAGCTTTAGCACTTTCAAACCAAAGCACACTTTTGCATTTTCAAACTACCTTTTCCAACCACAGTAAGGGCAATTACAGGTCAGTAAAACCACTCACAGTTTAGTAGACATGTGTTCAGTGTTATTCACAGCTCAGACTGAAAATTGCGACCTCTCACTCCCCCATCTTGAATAGAACTGAGGCACTCGACACTACCAGGTTTTATAGTTCCTCCAGATGGGGCATGGCCTTCTGGAGAGAGAATCTCAACATTTAAAAAAAACTAATAACTCTTTTATTTTTCATCGATGGGAAAAATCCTCTTGTCCTACGCAATGGAAGGGGAGTCGGAGTAAGATGGCCAGAAATCACAGCCGTAAGAGGCAGTGTTTTTTCTAAAATCAATATACAGAACAACTGGAAGTGGTCAAGATCAGACTTTTAGTAATATAGATACAACAAATGTTCATGTGATAGCTTTATGTTACTGAATTGCATTTAAATTTATCCTGCATGTTTGAGGTTTGCATTTGATAACAATATTAGCTCTGTGGTTGTATGTGGAAACTTGTGGATGTTCGAGGAACTGGAATGCAAATAGGTCTATTTGGGGTGAATGTAAAAAATATACATCTTCTAGATGCGCTGGGACGCATCCTCAGTGATGTGATCTGGGGTCATCGGGTGTTTCAGGTCTCACAACATCAGACACCCTCGCCCGGGCGACCCAGCCGGGGTTGATCAGGCCCCGACTTGTGTCCCAGCAGCAACCGCCCACGGATCAGCCATCTTAGTAACCACTCTGCAGGGGTTGGGAGACTCTAGTGCGTGGAGGGGCTGGGCTCTGTGGGGTGAGTCCTGGCCGGGCTCCTCCTGTGTCTCACCAGGTCCAAGGCCTGTGCGCTGCACCTCTTTCTTCTTCTCCGTGCATTTCATTCTCGCCTGATGGATTTTTAGGCCATGGTGGTTCATTAGGCCTTTCCGTAGCTTTATTGGGTGACTTTCTCACGAAAGACACAGATTGAGGTGCTAACCCAGCCTGTCCCGGGTGCCGTCTTTCCGTGCCGTCATTGTGGCCTCCGCCGCCGTCTGTGGCAATGAATTCCACAGATTCACCACCTTCTGGCTAAAGAAATTCCTCCTCATCGCCTTTGGAAAGGTACGTCCTTTTATTTTGAGCCTATGCCCTCTGATTCCATACTCTCTCACTAGTTAAAACATCCTCTCTGCATCCACTCTATCCAGGCCTTTCATAAATTACATTACTTCATATAATGTATACAACAGATGTTAATGTGATGGCTTTAATAAATTGTATTGTATTGTATTGTATTGTTTATGTTACTGAATTGCATTTAAATTTATCCTGCATGATGAGGTTTGCATTTGATAACAAAATTAGCTCTGTGGTTGTATGTGGAAACTCGTTCGAGGAACTGGAATGCAAATAGGTCTATTTGGGGTGATTAAATGTAGCAAATTGGAAAATATACAATGGCTAGTTGGCTTCTAAGAAGATAAAGGAACAAAGGGATCTTGAAGTGTATCTCCATGGTACTGGTATACCTGCGGAAGGGTGTGCTGGCTCTGGAGAGGGTGCAGAGGAGACATACAACAATGATTCCAGGAATGAG
The DNA here is from genome assembly GCF_010909765.2 of Amblyraja radiata. Taxonomy (NCBI): domain Eukaryota; kingdom Metazoa; phylum Chordata; class Chondrichthyes; order Rajiformes; family Rajidae; genus Amblyraja; species Amblyraja radiata. The sequence goes on along the minus strand of NC_045962.1, from coordinate 9,085,995 downwards.
TGGGTTAGCATATGATGAGCGTTTGACAACACTGGGTCTCTACTCGCTGGAGTTTAGAAGGTTGAGGGGGGACCGCATTGAAACTTACAGAATAATGAAAGGCATAGATAGAGTGGATGTGGAAAGGATGTTTCCACTGGTGGGAGAGTCTACGACCAGAGGTCATAGCCTTAGAATTAAAGGGCGTTCTTCTAGAAAGGAGGTGAGGAGGAATTTCTTTAGTCGGAGGGTGGTTAATCTGTGGAACTCATTGCCACAGAGGGCTGTGGAGGCCAAGGATGTCAAGGGTTGTGGGAGAAGGCAGGACAATGGAATTAGGAGGCAGAGATCAGCAATGATTGAATGGCAGAATGGACTCGATGGGTCGAATGGCCTAATTTTACTCCTATACCTTGTGAACATGGCATTGGTTTATTATTGTCACGTAGACTGAGATACAGTGGAAAGTTTTCTTTGCATGCTATCGTCAAATCATACTAGATATGAGAACAATAGGCTGGTATACAAGTACAACAGGTAGTGCAAACAGAAAAACACCAGAGCGCAGAATACACTGTTACAGCGTTGTAGCGTTATAGTTGTAGAGAAAAAGCCCATGGTCCACGATGAGGTAGGTTGGAAGATGGGAACTATACCCAACTGTTTGGGAGGACAATCAGTGGATCTCTGAAGGTGGTTAAAATAGACACAAAGTGGTTGAATAGGAGGCGTTTCAGGTCAAGACCCTTCATCATCATGATGAAACGTCACCCATTCCTTCTCTCCAGAGACGCTGTCTGACCCACTGAGTTACTCCAGCATTTTGTGTCGGGTATCTTCGGTGTAAACCAGCATCTGCAGTTCCTCCCTGCACATTTTGCCAGGAGGTGGCAGCGCAGGTACAAGCGATGGATTAAGAAGGCATTTGCGATACGTGCCTTGACTAGCTCTGGCATAGAGTTTAAAAGCAGGAGTCATGGGAGACCAAGTTAAAATAGTTCTAAATACTAGTTTTAGGTCTGGCGCGCTGGGTTTCTTGTTACAGATATATGTGATGGCCCCAGAGAGATGCTATGTAGATTTACAATGTTGTGTAGGAAGGAACTGCAGATGCTGGTTTACATTGAAGATGCTGGAGTAACTCAGAGGGACAGGCAGCATCTCTGGAGAGAAGGAATGGGTGACGTTTCGGGTCGAGACCCTTCTTCAGAAGATGATCTCCCAATTGTTGATCAAAGTCTTTTGCATAATGCGAAAAATTGTCTTGTCCACACAAGGACAAGCATGATTTGACTAATTCACTCTGCTACTGTCCTACGCATCATGGTCATTGGGACAGGTACATCGAGAGTGTAGCATTTAAATATAGTAACAATGAAGGAGTGGGGGGTTTAAATATAGTAAAGATGAGGGAGTGGGGGTCTGCAGAAGGGACTCAACCCAAGACGTCACCTGTTCCTTTTCTCCAGAGATGTTGTCTGACCCGCTAAGTTACTCCAGCTTGTTGTGTCTATCTTCAGTACATGGGTAGGATTGGTTTAGAGGGAAATGGGCCAAAGATGGGCAGGTGGGCTGGTGTAGATGGGTCACTGCGGCCATGTTGGGTTGTGGGACAAGTTTCCATGCTGTATGAGTCTATATGCGTTTGGTCAAATGTAACCCACATTGCTGAGTTAGTGACAGATGATGCTCACTATCGAATATAGGAATAGATCAGGTAGACGCACATTGTCTCTTGTCTAGAGTAGGGGAATTGAGAATCAGAGGCCTTAGGTTTAAGGTGAAGGGAGAAAGATTTTATAAGAATCTGAGGGGTAACCTTTTCACACAAAAGGGTGGTGGGTGAATGGAACGAGAAGCCAGAGGAGGTGGTTGAGGCAAGGACTATCCCAACGCTTAAGAAACAGTTAGACAGGTACATGGATAGGACAGGTTTAGAGGGACATTGGCCAAACGCAGGCGAGTGGGACTAGTGTAGGTGTGGGCAAGTTTGGTTGAGGGCCTGTTTCCACACTGTATCACTCTGTGACTTGTTTATAGTAATGATGGTTCAGGGTTGGAACAATAATAGGCAGTCTTCCTTGTGCTTCCCATTGAATCATATGCAATGCAACTGTTTAACATGTTGAAGTAAGTTATAGTAAGAGGTGATATTTTGCCTATGAAAGTTCAATGAAAGTATCTTGCTGTCTCTACAGACCATAATGTTGAACGGACCTGTGCACAAAAGCTGTGTGAACACGAATGTACTGATCTAACAGGTGGAGGCTTCATCTGCTCCTGTCGGCTGGGATACACGGTGAACGAGGCTGATGCAAATGCTTGTGATGGTAATTCAATATATGTTTCACCACTTTCACCACGTCAATTCATCAGGCCATAAGTACGAGGAGCAGAATTAGGACCATGGGCCCATTAATTCTGCTCCGCCATTCAATCATGGCTGATCTATCTCTCCATCCTAACCCCATTCTACTTCCTTCTCCCTATAACCTCTGACACCCGCACTAATCAAAGAGTCACCTGAAATGGATTGGCACCTTTAAGGAAAAAAGTACTTTAGAAGAAAGATTTCGACCCAAAACTTCACCTATTCCTTTTTTCCAGAGATGCTGCCTGACACCGCTTTTTGTGTCTATCTTCGGTTTAAACCAGCATCTGCAGTTCCTTCCTACGCAGTCTTAAGTTCTTTAGACTTTAGAGATACACAGTGGGACCAAGCCCTTCGGTCCACCGAGTACATCAACGCTAACACTATCCTACACACTCGGGACAATTTACAATTTACCAAGCTAATTAACCAACAAACCTGTACGTCTTTGGAGTGTGGGATGAAACCAGAGCACCCAGAGAAAACCCACGCAGTCACAGGGAGAAAGTGCAAACTCTGTATAGAGAGCATCCGTGGTCAGGATCGAACCCAGGTCCCTGGCGCTGTAAGGAGGGAATTCTTCCGATTTGCCACTGTGCCATCCTACTCGATGGTTTAAAAATCTGCCAATATGTTTGAGTTTTGGAAGTCAGCAAAACTATACTGAATCTCACATTTCCCACACCTCTGCCCTCACCCCCACTCCTAGAGAGGGGAAGGAACATATCCTCTGGGCTGTGAACACGCATCTTTAACTTTTCCTGTTAATTTAAGACATTCCACAGCAAACCATTGGTCACGGGTGGCAATGCGACTTTGTATTTCATTTTGTGGGATAATTCATCTTGTGGGGTATACTGGGACTGTCTGCTGTAAAGTGTTATATAGACCAACCTACAAAGCGCTGGAGGAACTCAGTGGATCAGGCAGCATCTGTGGAGGAAATGGACAGTCAAACCTACTTTTCAGGGCTGAAGACACAGAACGCCGTCTGTCCATTCCCTCCACAGATGCTGCCTGACCTGCTGAATTCCTCCAGCACTTTGTGTTTGACTCAAGATAATAATAATAATAATGGATGGGATTTATATAGCGCCTTTCTAATACTCAAGGCGCTTTACATCGCATTATTCATTCACTCCTCAGTCACACTCGGTGGTGGTAAGCTACTTCTGTAGCCACAGCTGCCCTGGGGCAGACTGACGGAAGCGTGGCTGCCAATCTGCGCCTAAGGCCCCTCCGACCACCACCAATCACTCACACACATTCACACACATTCACACACAGGCAAAGGTGGGTGAAGTGTCTTGCCCAAGGACACAACGACAGTATGCACTCCAAGCGGGATTCGAACCGGCTACCTTCCGGTCGCCAGCCGAACACTTAGCCCATTGTGCCATCTGTCGTCCTACAAGATCCCAACATCTGCATTCTCTGTGCCTCCATATGTTTTATAACTGCGATTTGTTCTCGCCAGCATTCACATTTGAAATAATATGTAAAACTTTGGATGTCCCATTAATTTATTTAATTAATTAATTTATTTATTTTATTTATTAGAAGTTAGCACAATACAGTGGTACCTTTTTCCAGGTTCCCAAAATTATGTTAACATATTACATTCTCTGGGCAACTTCCTTTTAAAAAAATTTTTTAACAAGAAAAGTAAGAAGAGAAAAAGAAAAAGAGGTGGTAAAGAGGGAAGGATAGACTGGTGTGCGTGAGTAAGAAGCAGAAAAAGGAAATCGTGAAGAAATTAAATAAGTGAGAAAAGGAAAGCAGGAGGAAATTTATCCAATCGCCACAAGGAGATGATTTTTTTTATATTCTATGTCGTCTTTCACCCTTACCTGAAACTTTTAATTTTTACGATACTGTTGCACCACATGACTCCAAAAAATCAATAAATGGAGACCAACTCATTAAGAATTGGTCTTGTTTGTCTATTAGGAAGAGGATGTCCCATTAATTACTAATCAATTATGTCATTAAAGAACTCCAGCGTGTGGTGAGGAATTAAATTCTCTACATTATCAAGACAGTCTTAAGGGCGTCTAGTTTTCACTGAATAAATGGTGATTGGAAGCAACGTCATTCGTGTTGTAGGTTTAGGTTCAGGTTTATTAATGTCACGTGTACCGAGGTACAGTGAAAAGCTATGCTATCCAAACAGATCATATAATACTATACATAGATACAATCAGTTCAAACTCAAGTACGATAGGTGAAGATACAAAGTGCGGAATATATAGTTCTCGGCATTGTAGCGCAACAGTTCCAGAGACAAAGTGCAATGTTCGCAATGGGGTAGAAGTGAATCCTAGACAGTACACGAGCTTATGGAATGACTGTTCAGAAGCCTAATAACAGAGGGGAATGAAGCTGTTGCTGAGTCTGGTGGTGCGCGCTTTCATAATTCTGAAATCAGGGTTTAGTTAAGAAATACATCACGGAAACATGCCCTTCGGCCCACCGAGTCCGCACCAACCAGCGATCCCCGCACATTAACGCCACCCTACAAGCACTATGGACAATTTTACATTGATGCCAAGCCAAATTAACTCCTAAACCTGTACGTCCTTGGAGTGTGGGAGGAAACAGGAGCACCTGGGAGAAACCCACAGCGGTCACGTGGAGAACATACACACTCTGTACAGACCAGCAGCACCCGTAGTCAGGATCGAACCCGGGTCTCTGGCACTGTAAGGCAGCAGCTCTACCGCTGTGCCACCGTTCCGCCCTATTCATGCTGTAGGTAGGAGAACAGAGATGAAAATTATGAACATCCTACACAAGTTACTTCAAATTGATTAGTATAGTTTAGTTTAGTGTGGAGATACAGCACAGAAACAGACCCTTCGGCCCATCGAGTCCATGCCGACCAGTGATCACCCATACACTAGTTCTATCCGACACACTGGGGGACAATTTATAGATGCCAATTAGCCTACAAACCTGCACTTGTTTGGATTCTAATCTGTTTTCCCTTCATTTTGTTTCTCATTGCCCAGATATCAATGAGTGTGAAAAATTTGGCATCTGCCCTCACAGTTGTAAAAATGGCAAAGGAACCTATGAGTGTTTCTGCGCAGAGGGGTTTCAACCTGTTCAGGAGGAGCAGGGGATTCTCTGTGCTGCCAAAGGTATGTGCAAGTTCTTCCTCTTCTCTCTACACCCATTAGATCGGCCTTTCCCTTGGAAACAGTGATTACTGTGGCCTTGTGCTATTTACGGGGTCTGTATTGAATAAAACTATCGTCCGTTTAAAAACCATCGATCAGTCTGACTGACCCTGAATATTAACTCTTCCAAATATAACTTATCACTCTGAAAGTAGACATAAAATGCTGGAGTAACGCAGCGGGTCAGGCAGCATCTCCGGAGACAAGGAATTGGTGATGTTTCGGGTCGAAACCCATCATCAGACTTCATCAGACCCTTCGTCTGAGGAAGGGTTTCAACCCAAAACGTCACCTATTCCTTCTCTCCAGAGATGCTGTCTGTCCCGCTGAGTTACTCCAGCATTTTGTATCTAAACCAGCATCAGATGTTCCATCCTACACATAGATTAGCACTCCTCCCGGCATGCCAAACTGATGGAATGCTGACAATATTCAGAGAAGATTTGCGAGGATGTTGCCAGGACTCGAGGGTCTGAGCTATAATGAGCGGTTGGTCAGGCTGTTTCTTGGAGCGCAAGAGGATGAAGGATGATCTTATAGAGGTGTACAAGATCATGAGGGGAATAGATAGGGTGAATGCACAGAGACTTTTACCCAGGGTAGAGGAATCTGCAGGGGTCGGTGCTGGGACCGCTAATGCTGGATACAAAATGCTGGAGTAACTCAGCGGGACAGACAGCATCTCTGGAGAGAAGGAATAGGTGACGTTTTGGGTCGACACCCTTCCTCAGACGAAGGGTCTGATGAAGTCTGATGATGGGTTTCCGACACATTGTACATCAATGATTTGGATGAGGGGATTGAAGGCTTTGTGGCCAAGTCTGTGGATGATACGAAGATAGGTGGAGGGGTAGGTAGTGTAGAGAAAGCAGGGACTCTGCAGAAGGACTTGGACAGGTTGGGAGAGTGGGCAGAGAAGTGGCAGATGAAATACAGCGTAGCAGAGTGTGGAGTCGTGCATTATGGTAGTAGGAATAAAGGCATAGACTATTTTTAAAATGGGAAGAGAATTCAGAAATCAGTAGTGCAAAAGGACTTGGGAGTGCTGGTGCAAGATTCCCAAAAAGTTAATTTACAAGTTGAATCGGTAGTAAAGAAGGTAATCGCAATGCCAGCATTTATTTTGAGAGGACTAGAATACAAAAACAGGGATGTAATTCCGAGGCTTTATAAGGTGCTGGTCAGACCACATTTGGAGTATTGTGAGCAATTTTAGGCCACATATCTGAGGAAGGGTGTGCTGGCTCTGGAGAGGGTCCAGACTAGGTTTACAAGAATGACCCCAGGAATGAGTGTACTAATGTATGATGAGCGTTTGACAGCACTGGGCCTGTACTCGCTGGATGAGGTGGGACCTCATTGAAACTTACCGAATAGTGAAAGGCTTGGTTAGAGTGGATGTGGAGAGGATATTTCCATTAATGAGAGAGCCTAGGACCGGAGGTCACAGCCTCAGAATAAAAGGAAGTTAATTTAGGAGGGAGATGGGGAGGAATGTCTTGTCAGAGGGTGGTGAATCTGTGGAATTCTTTACCACAGAAGGCTGTGGAGGCCAAGTCAGTGATATTTTTAAGGCAGAGATAGACAGATTCTGGATTAGTACTGGTATCAGGGGTTATGGGGAGAACATAGGAGGGTGGGGTTAAGAGGGAGAGATGGACCAGCCATGATTGGCGGAGCGGCCTCTTTGGGCCAAATGGTGTAATTCTGCTACTATCACTCATAAACTTATGAATCGAGAGCCAGCGGGCATTGGTTTAAATTGAGAGGGGGAGTTGGGGGAGATTTAATAGGTACCTGAGGGGTAACTTTTTTACACAGAATAGTAGTGGGTGCATGGAACGAGCTGCCAGAGGAGGTCGTTGAGGCAGGTACTATCACAATGTTTAAAAGACATTTGGACGGGTACATGGATAGGATAGGTTTTGAGGGATAAGGGTAGATGGGTCACGTTGATTGTCATGGGCAGGTTGGGCGGGAGGGCGTGCTTCCACGCGGGATGACTGTGTATTGTGACAGAACCGTTACTGATTTTGCCTGTTTAATTGTAGGAGGGCCTCCTCTCCTGCTGTTGCCAGACCGTGTACGGATCCGCCGGTATAGCACCTCGCAGGAACAGTACACCGACTACATTGATCTCGAGGAGAACATCAAAGCCATTGACTACATTTGGGATTCAGAAGATCCAGATCTCAGTACGTAAAAGTATTAAAATCCGGTTCCAGTTTTGTAAAGAACACACACATCTCAGATGTTTAAGAAAGAACTGCAGATGCTGGAAAAATCTACGGTAGACAAAAAAGCTGGAGAAACTCAGCGGGTGCGGCAGCATCAATGGAGCGAAGGAATAGGTGACGTTTTCGGGTCGAGACCCTTCTTCAGACAGCCTTGACCTGAAACGTCGCCTATTCCTTCGCTCCATAGATGCTGCCGCACCCGCTGAGTTTCTCCAGCTTTTATGTCTACCACACATCTCAGATGATAGATTGCAATTTTTTTTTTTTAAGTTTGTGGGGGTTAGTTTTTTTTAACATAGAACAGTACAGCACTGGAACAGTGTTCAGCGTTCCATAAGCTCATAAGACGTAGGATTAGAATTGAACCATTCGGCCCATAGAGTCTGCTCTGCCATTCGATCATGGCTGATCAATTTTCCCCTCTCAACCCTCGCCTTCTCCCCATACCTTTAACACCCATTGTAGTCAAGAACCAATTAATCTCTGTGTTAAAAACACCCAATGACTTGGCCTCCACTACCGTCTGTGATGCTTTCCACAGATTCACCACCCTAAAGAAATTCCTTCTCATCTCCTTTCTAAAGTTACATGCTTTTATTCTGAGGCTATACCCTCTGTTCCTAGACTCTCCCACTAGTGGACACATCTACTCCACATTCACTCTATCCAGGTTATTGTAGGTCTTGATCCATCAGCTGTCCACTTCTTCCACCACGCTGTGAGTGCAGAGGTCAAATCTCTCGCTGCAGGAGTCCTTCTCAATAAATGCGCTGAAATTGGAACACAGGAACAACAACCATGCAGCTTCTTGCTGTTTGCTCGGGAGTCCTGGAACAAGAATATCCATGAAGTGGCCGAGATAAATCTGCTCCAGCAAACCTGCCGCAACAAAGTCACGTCATCTGACCTTCCTTCCATCGAGGGGATTTATCGCAGTCGCTGCCTCAAAGAGGCTGACAGTATCATCAAAGACCCACACCATCCTGGCCACACACTCATCTCCCTGCTACCTTCAGCTAGAAGGTACAGGAGCCTGAAGACTGCAACGACCAGGTTCAGGAATAGCTACTTCCCCACAGCCATCAGGCTATTAAACCTGGCTCGGACAAAACTCTGAACATTAACAACCCATTATCTGTCATTTGCACTTTATCAGTTTATTTATTCATGTGTTTTGTAGTCAATGACTACTATGTTCTGTTGTGCTGATGCAAAGCAAGAATCTCATTGTCCTATCAGGGACACATGACAATAAACTCACTTGAACTTGAACTCATCTGAAGTAAGAGACACAAAATACTGGAGTAGCTCAGCGGGGCAGGCAGCTTCTCTGGAGAAAAGGAATGTACAGGTGACATTTCGGGTCGAGACGTACTTTGTTCAGTTCCAGACGGCAGCCTGTCAGAGGCACGGGTGAGGTTTCAGCCTGCGATTCAAGCTTCATGATAAATCATTTCACTTTGTTTTCTTTTTCGTTTAGTGCAGAAATCATAACGTTAAAATATTTCAATTCAATTCAATTCACGTTTATTGGTCACATACTCAATTATACAGGTATAACCAGTAGTGAAATGCTTAAGTGCCTGTCCAGTTGTGCATGGTTCCCCACTTACACATAACCCACATAAAACAATGCCCACATATAACACATACCCCATAAATATACCACATAGCAAGTAGTGCTGTTACAAGCAAAGTGACAAGTGCCGTGGAACACCTGTGATGACAGCATGTTCCGTCCAGTTCAGTCCCATGTGTGTGTGTTTGATGGTGGCGGGGCGGGGGGTTTGGGCGGGGGTGCAGGTGCTGGTGAGGTGCTGGTGAGGAGGGTGGGGAGGGTTTGGGCGTTGGGGGGCTGGGGGGGGGGGGGGGGGGGAGGGGAGGGGGGGGCGGCGACTCTCAGTCCTCGTTATTTATTGAATTATTTAAATATTTAATTAGCATGGAGACTTCACACAACTGTTGTGTGTGATATACTAGTCACCTTTACTTTCTTAATATGGTAGGAATTTTTTAAGGGATTTTCAATCGGCATAGTAGCATTTGGAACAGGACATGGATTCTCCAGACTATGGGGCATCACGGTGGTGGAGGTGGTAGAGCTGCTGCCTCACCGCGCCAGAGACCCAGATCCCATCCTGACCTCGAGTGCTGTCTGTGTGGAGTTTGCACGTTCTCGCATGGGTTTTCGCCGGGTGCTCCAGTTTCCTCCGACATCCCAAAGATGTGTGGGTTAATTGGCCCTCTGTAGACTACCCCTGGTGTGTAGGGAGTGGATGAGAAAGTGGGATAACTTGGAACTAGTGGGAACAGGTGATCGATGGTCAGCGTGGACTCGGTGGGCAGAAGGGTCTGTTTTCAATCACTCAATGTGGAATTTAGCTGAAGAAGTCCACCATCTCAAAGGAGCAACTTGTAGAGGCCACTTCTGGGAAAAACTGAATAAGATATTGATGGTGGATGCACTGGCAGACACAAGGAGATGGAATCAAGGACCAGTCTCACCCTGTCATTCCCTCTACACTTCACTCTGCCTCGGCAAGGCCAGCAGCATAATCAAGGACCAGTCTCACTCCCTCGTCTCCCCTCCCCCATCGGGCAAGAAGTACAGAAGTGTGAAAACACACACCTCCAGATTCAGGGACAGTTTCTTCCCTGCTGTTATCAGGCAACTGAACCACCCTATCGCCAACCAGAAAACAGTCCTGACCTCCCATCTACTTCATTGGAGACTCTCGCACTATCTTTAATCGGACTTAGACAAAAATGCTGGAGAAACTCAGCGGGTGAGGCAGCATCTATGGAGCGAAGGAAATAGGCAACGTTTTGGGTCGAAACCCTTGAGCTTCGACCCGAAACGTTGTCTATTTCCTTCGCTCCATAGATGGTGCCTCACCCTCTGAGTTTCTCCAGCATTTTTGTTTACCTTCGATTTTCCAGCATCTGCAGTTCCTTCCTAAACCTTTAATCGGACTTTACTGGACTCTATCTTGCACTAAATGTTATTCCCTCTATCCTGGACTCTATCTGTGCACTGTGAATGGCTCGATTGTAATCATGTGTAGTCTTTCTGCTGACTGGTGAGCATGCAACAAAAGAGCTTTTCACCGTGTCTCGGTACACGTGAAAATAAACTAAACTAAAAGTGAACTAACAGGAGCCTCCTTCTCTCTGCAGGTTTAGTGTACTGGACCGCGCTGGGACACGGTTCACAGGCGGGCTCCATCAAACGGGCATATCTCACCAGGTTTGATGACAAAGGAAGCAATCCCACCGTGGCAGTGAACTTAAACCTGAAATACATAACCACACCTGACGGCATTGCAGTGGACTGGGTTGGAAAGTAAGGAACGCCACTATAAAGCTAACAGGGTAGTGCTTGTGGGTCGATTTTAATAACTAGGATTTTTCTAAAAACGCCATTTATCCGCATCTCCTGAGCTCTTTGAATCCGTTTCCCTTCTCCATTGAAGTCCGTTGGAAAGACTGAGTTCAGATACTCTATTTCCCATCCAATCCTCCTCCCTTCAATGGGTGGCGCAGTGGCACAGCGGGTAGAGTTGCCGCCTCATAGTGCCAGAGATCCAGGTTCAATTACGACCTCGGGTGTTTGCACATTCTGCCTGTGACCACATGGGTTTCCTCCCACACTACAAAGACATGCAGGTCTTCTGTAAATTCTCCAGAGTGTGTAGGATAGAACTAGTGTACAGGTGATTATGGTTGGCCAGGACTCGGTGGGTCCAAGGGCCTGTTTCCATATTGTATCCCTAATCTAAACTAAACTACATTTGATGTGTTAACGTTCGTGTCATTGTTAATATAGTTATAATTGGTTAGCTGTTGGGAAGATGGTAGAACAAGTTTCAACCCAATTGCCCCAGAGAGAGACACATGAAGTGCTGGAGTAACTCAGCGGGTCAGGCAGCATCTCTGGAGAACATGGATAGGTGACGTTTCACAGAGTGCTGGAGTAACTCAGTGGGTCAGACAACATCTCTGGAGAACATGGATAGGTGACGTTTCACAGAGTGCTGGAGTAACTCAGCGGGTCAGGCAGCATCTCTGGAGAACAAGGATAGGTGATGTTTCACAGAGTGCTGGAGTAACTCAGCGGGTCAGGCAGCATCTCTGGAGAACAAGGATAGATGACGTTTCACAGAGTGCTGGAGTAACTCAGCGGGTCAGGCAGCATCTCTGGAGAACAAGGATAGGTGACGTTTCACAGAGTGCTGGAGCAACTCAGTGGGTCAGGCAGCATCTCTTGAGAACAAGGATAGATGACGTTTCACAGAGTGCTGGAGTAACTCAGCGGGTCAGGCAGCATCTCTGGAGAACAAGGATAGATGACGTTTCACAGAGTGCTGGAGTAACTCAGTGGGTCAGGCAGCATCTCTGGAGAACAGGGATAGGTGACGTTTCACAGAGTGCTGGAGTAACTCAGCGGGTCAGACAACATCTCTGGAGAACATGGATAGGTGACGTTTCAGGTCAGAACCTTTCACCAGCATAGAGTCAACGAGTGATATAATGTGGAAACAGGCTCTTCAGCCCAACTTGCCCACACCGGCCAACATGTCCTAGCTACACTAGTCCCACCTGCGTGCTTATCCCTCCAAACCTGTCCTATCCGTGTACCTGTCTAACTGATTTTTAAATGTTGGGATAGTCCCAGCCTCAACTACCTCCTCTGGCAGCTTGTTCCATGCACCCACCACCCTATGTGTGAAAATGTTACCCCTCAGATTCCTATTAAATCTTTTCCCCTTCACCGTGAGCCTATGTCCTCTGGTCCTCGATTCCCCCATTATGGGCAAGAGACCCTATGCATCTACCTGACGTTGTTTCTACAGAGTAGTGGGATGTTGCCTTCTGCTTCCACAGACACATCTACTGGACGGACTCCAGCACCAACAGAATCGAGGTGGCAGAACTGGACGGGAGGTACAGGAAATGGCTGGTCTCCTCTCAGCTGCAACAGCCCGCTGCTATTTCTGTCAATCCAAAACTCGGGTAAGTGAACTTCCACGCCACGCTCACCGGCAGCTTTTAGAATCAAAGATGTATATTTCCTACGGGCACCACTAATTCACTTAATCAACGAATCAGTTAATCCAGCATAATCAAGGACCAGTCTCACTCCGGGCACTCCCTCTACTCTTCACACTTTGGCACTTTACAATATGAATGATTTCTCTAACTTCAAGTAACCCTCCTTGCCTTCCCTCTCTCTCTGTCCCTCCCCCATCCTAGTCCTCCGACTAGTTTCTCGGTCCTCCTGATTAATGTTACTGTTTGTATGCCTTGTTGTCAGCTTCCCCTCAGCCAACAATGAACCATTTGACATTTCCTTTGAACATCATCTGCTTTGATCTGTTGTTTTCACACCTTGCCCTTCCATATCTCTCGTTTCCCTCCCCCTTGACTCTCAGTCTGATGAAGGGTCTCGACCCAAAACGTCACCCACTCCTTCTCTCAAGAGATGCCGCCTGCCCCGCTGAGTTACTCCAGCATTTTGTGTCTATCCAGCATTGCATTTGCCTTCCTTACCACCGATTCAACCTGCAAATGATCCTGTGTAGGAAGGAACTGCAGATGCTGGTTTAAACCGAATGATAGATACAAAATACTGGAGTAACTCAGCAGGACAGGCAGCATCTCTGGATAAAAGGAATGGGTGACGTTTCGGGTCGAAATCCTTCTTCAGTCTGAATTATCCTTTTTGGAATCCTGGACCAGCACTCCCAAGTCTCTCTGCGATGTTTAGTTCACTGCTATTAACCCTTGTTCCAGGCTGTTCTACTGGACGGACTGGGGCAGTGAGCCCAAGATAGAGAGTGCCTGGATGGACGGGGACCAGCGGCAGGTGTTGGCCACCAGAGACCTGGGCTGTCCAACAGGGCTCACCATAGACTACCTGAATGGTGACCGCATCTACTGGTCCGACTCCAAGGAGAACCTCATCGAGTCCATGAAGCCTGATGGGTCTCACAGAATCGTGATCATCAATGGAGGTGAGACTGGTGCAGACACTAGACCCCACAGAGGAATGGAGAAGCAGAATGAACCTCCCAGCACTTGCACTGGGGAATCAGCCTGAACAATCATTTATTGATAGGCTCTGATCAAAGCAGCACGGTGGTGCAGCATTAGAGTTGCTGCCTCACAGCACCATAGACCCAGGTTTGATCCTGATTATGGGAGCTGTCTGTATTGAGTTTGTACATTCTCCCCGTGACCGTGTGGGTTATCTCCGGGTGCTCCAGTTTCCTCCCACACTCCAAAGACGTGCAGATTTGTAGGTTAATTGGCTTCGGTAAAGATTGTAAATAGTCCCCAGTGTTCGGGATAGTGCTAGTGTTTGTGATGATCGCTGGTCACCGTGGACACGGTGGGCCGAAGGGCCCGTTTCCACACTGTATCCCTAAACTAAAGATAGTAATGCGAGGACTCCAAGCCTCAGTTAGTAACTGAATGAATGAATGAATGAATGAATGAATGAATGAATGAATGAATGAATACGTTTATTGTCATTACACAATAATGTGCCACAGTAATGTCCATTACATCTCCTCCGGTTAAAAAAATACAAACACGACAACCATTTACACATATGTACACTTATTAGTAAAAAATAAATAGGTATTTTAAAAGAATTTAAAATAATTTAAAAGAATTTGGCGGCATTTCTTGGAATTACATTTTGCTTCCCCAGCATTCTCTGTTGGAATTTAGCTCTTTTATCGCACATGGGTAGAAACTAAATCTGGCGTGAACATTAGGAGGCAAGTTACAGTTGAAATAGTGTAAGTATTTTATCGTGTGGTGGATACTTGATGTGAAGTGACTGTGGTCATATCTGACTGATTCAGAAGGCAGATTACACTGTGAATTATCGTCCATAATTTTCGGGAAGTATCATGTCCCTGCTCAATTCTTGATGTTCCCCTGCCAATGGGCAGCAGTTTCAAGGATTTCCATAGAACATAAACGCTCTGATTCTGTTGCCAGTAATTCACGTCACTTTCCCAGAAAGCAGCCTGACTGATCGGCTCACCAAGGAACAAACCCCCAGCCCTTGCACTGGGCAACCAGCCTGAATAACGTCCAGCGGGTCAGGCCCAGCCCCACCCTGTGTTTGGTATTTATGCAGGCAATGTCCCGTGTGGTTCAGGTCCTGGCCATGAGGCAAAAGGTAGTCCTTCACGCGAGTGTTGGTCATCAGTGAGTAAGGCACAAAGTGCTGGAGTAACTCAGCCTGTGACCACGTGGGTTTCCTCCAGGTGCTCCAGGTTCCTCCCACACACCAAAGCCGGGCAGGTGTCTGTTCTAATTGTAATTGTAATTAATTTATTATCCAAGCTTGTAAAAACATACAAGGAATTTGATTTGCCATACAGTTATACCAAAAAAGCAACAAGACACACAACTACATAAATTATTAACATAAACATTCACCACAGCGCACTGTGATGGAAGGCAATAACGTATTATCTTCTTCCCTCCTTTTCTCCCGCGGTCGGGTTCAGTCAAACCATCCGCAGTCGGGGCGATCGAAGCTCCCGCAGCCGGAGATTGAAGCTCCCGTGATCGGGGCGGTTGAAGCTCTCGCAGTTGGAGCTCCCGACGTCGATCCCCAGCAAAGGGACCGCCAGTTCCACAATGTTAGGCCGCAGTGCGGATGGTGATACGATACGGAAAAAGTTGCGTCTCCTTCGAGGAAAGAGATTTTAAAAGTTTCCCCCACCACCCCCCCACTCCCCACATAACACAACACTAAAGATACACCAAAACATACATTTAACAACAGACTAAAAACAACAAAAGAAGAAAAGGATGAGACAGACTTTTGGCGAGGCTGCCATCGTACGGAGCCACCCGGTGAAGTTGTAACGTTCACATTGTGTTCTTGCTTTATCTCTGCCAGACCTCGGTAACCCGTTTAGCTTGGATCTGTTTGAGAATCACTTGTATTGGACATCGAAAGAGAACGGAGAAGTATGGAAACAAGATAAATTTGGAAATGGACACAAGATTAAGATACTGACTGTAAACCCGTGGCTAACTCAGGCCAGAATTTATCAGGAGAATCGTTACGATCACTCAGGTAAAACCTATTTCCAAGACCACGTTTTAACTGAAAATTGTACAATTAATTATTCAGGGTCTGAAAATTCACCAAATTCAAAATGCACTTATTTTTCTAAAGTTCTGCAGATGGCAATATGTTGAGAATTCATTGCTACCTTTCAATTGTTAAATCCTAATCTTGCATACAAAATGTTCAAAACAGTACGTTAAATTATTTTAATCTTTATTGCCTATAGAAACAGTAACAAAAACCCTTGTTACTTGTGATTCGTTAAATATGGAGAGTGGGGGGAAATATTTAATTAGAACCTAAGGGGCAAATTTTTCACAGGTGGGTGTATGGAACGAGCTGCCAGAGGAGGTAGTTGAGGCAGGTACAATATCAACATTGAAAGACATTTGGACAGGTCCATGGAGAGGAAAGGTTTAGAGGGACACCAAGTACTGGAGTAACTCAGCGGGTCAGGCAGCATCTCTGGAGAAGATGGATAGGTGACGTTTCAGGTCAAGACTCTTCTTCAGACTTAATGTTTAGAGAGATACGGGCCGAACGTAAATGGGTATCTTGGTGAGCATTGATGAGTTTGGCCGAAGGGCCTGTTTCCGTGTTGTATCGCTCATTGACTCTACTTAAGACTACACAATGTGGGACAAATGTCTATTTTTTTTATCACAATGCTCAAGATGCTGACTCTATTCAGAACTCTACATAGGCTTAAAGAGCAGACACATTGTGCCACAGGGATTGGTGCTTCAATGTTTTACAATGTATATAAATGACTTGGACAAAAATATGCATTGTGCTGGTGTGCCCGACCCACAGAGTTGCTTCAGCACTTCAAACCTTTCCTGTCCAGGTACCTGACCAAATGTGTTAGATTGAGCATTGTGGTTTGCATGGACGAGATGGGCTGAAGGGCCTGTTTCCATGCTGTATGTTTCCAAGACTTTAACAACCCCGTACAAATTTCCCACTTAGTGTATGGTGTCCACTATTTTCTCTGTAATGCCAATAGTCAATCAATAGTCAATAGTGCATTATTTGTTACATATGCAACTGCACAATGAAATTCATTTTGCATTTATTACACATGCGAGCACCGCCATTATTGGCGCCATTATTCAAAGTCAAAAGTCTGGTCAGCCTGCGTGCTCGATGTACTGGAGCAGTTCCCGCGAACCGATGTCCCTCTCCTCTCCTCGCCCGGCCATCTTTGTGTCCCTGGGGCACCTCCTGCAGTCGACCTGAAGGCGCTGGAGGCATCACCCCGGTTCACCCTTCTTGTTCCTCATGTTCGACATTTCCAGCTCTGTCCCGGTTACGCCGAGTGCCAAGCCTTCGGGTGGGTTCCCGATTCTGCCGAACAGGAGGACCCCCGACCACAATGTCCCCCCCCCCCGACTTTCAAGTCCCCCCGACGCGAGGTCTCGCCGCCCGCCAGGTGCCCCATACCACGTGGACCCCCGACCGTGAGCCTTCGTGTGGACTCCGTCGAGCCTTCAGGCAGGTTCCCGGTCCCGCTGGTGACTGCAGTGGGCCAGCCAGGCCGATCGGGCGGGTACTCCGAGGACGGTCCATGGAGGTCGAGTTGGGCCTGCTTGCCGGGTGCGTCCCAGCCTAATGTGAAAGCACCTTCCTGCAGCTAAAGCTTCTTTCACAATTACTTTTGCTATTTTGAATTAAATGAATCCTTATACTCATTACGGTGCAGCCAAATCCCAATCCAAGTGAGCCTACAAGTTTGCAGGCATCACCTCCGTGGTGGGCCGGATATCAAGTAACGAGGAGGAAGGAAATTGGTTTACGTACACCTCCAGATTCACGGACAGTTTCTTCCCAGCTGTTATCAGGCGACTGAACCATCCTCTCACCAACTAGAAAGCGGTCCTGACCTCCCCTCTACCTCATTGGAGACCCTTGAACTATCTTTAATCGGACTTTACTGGACTTTACCTCGCACTAAATGTTATTCATTTATCCTGTATCTGTACATTGTGGACGGTTCGATTGTAATCGCGTATAGTCTTTCCACTGACTGATGAGCACGCAACCAGAAAGCTTTTCACTGTATCTTGTTACACGTGACAATAAACTAAACCATCTCGGTACACGTGATCATTATAATCTGCACTAAACTAAATGGATATTTTAAAATGCTGGGTTACAGTTTTTGTTTCAAACTTTGATTTGCTTTTCAGTGCCGAACCGCTGCAAGGTTTCCTGCAGCCACCTGTGTTTACTGAGACCGGGTGGTTACACCTGTGCCTGTCCACAGGGAACTCACTTCCTCGATGACAGTAACTCTGAATGCGATGCAGGTATGTGCATTTGATCAACCCCTTCCCCCCTGTCTGTCCTTGTGTGCTGGAGGATATCCAGCACCTCCTAGCCACCCAGCACCACCCCCTCCTCTAGCACTTCCAGCATCTCCACTCTATTCAATACAGGACTATTAACTCCCCTGAATTCCCAGGCATTCACATGCTTCCCTGCAGTAAATAGAGGTGAGAAACATGCACTCTTCACCTATTTCCTGTTCCTCCACACATGGACAACCTCTTTGCACTTTAAGGGGCCCTATTCTCTTCCGCCTTTTTTGCACTTAATATACTTATTTACAAGCGGCACAGTGGCACAGCGGTAGAGCTGCTGCCTTACAGGGTCAGAGTCCCGGGTTTGATCCTGACTATGGGTGCTGTCTGAACTGAGTTTGGACGTTCACCCATAACCATGTGGGTTTTCTCTGGGTGCTCTGGTTTCCTCCCACACTCCGAAGGTGTACAGGTCTGTAGGCTAATTGGTGTTGGTAAAATTTCAAATTATTCCTAGTGTGTAGGATAGTGCTAATGTGATCGCTGGTCAGCGCAGTCTCAGTGGGCTGAAAATCTAAAGTAAATTCTAAAATTAAATCTCTTAGGATTCTCCGTAATCTCCCTGGCCAGAGCTCTCTCATGTCTCTTTTTTACCTTCCCGATTTGCCTCTTAAGCGTACGCCTGCACTCCCTATACTCAAGGGATTAATTTCATCCCACCTGTCTATACCTGATATATGCCAAAGATAGACACAAAGCGCTGGAGTAACTCAGAGGGTCATGCAGCGTCTCTGGAGGAAATGGACGGGTGATGTTTCGGGTCGAGACCCTTCTTCAGACTTCCCTAACCACCCTAATGTACATCTTACCGACACATTTTGACACCTGATCCCACACCGACCTATTCTAGTTTGTGAAAATGGTTCTCACTGACGGGGTGCTTTTATTGTTTTGTCAGGGATGGAATTTAACCTTGAATGTTTTCTCTTCTCCACAGCCATTGAGTCAAAACAAACCATGCCACCCGCTTGCAAGTGTAGGAATGAAGGGGTGTGTCGTTTTGAAGGAAATACGACAAAGTGCACGTACGTTGAAGGCCACAGAAACACAGTGCAGTTAATACTCGATACGGTGGCAACAGAGCTGCAGGAGTCTCCCGCTGTTCCTCATGTTTACAGTTCTCTCTCTTTATATTACTGTAGCCTCTTTTCTTGAGAGGTTGCTCTAGAGTCCGTCAGACAGCACGGAAACTGGTCCAGTGGCCCTACTCATCCATTGCCAACCAAGGTGTCCCATCTAAGTTGGTCCCATTTGTCCATATCCCTCTCTTCTTAGGCCCACTTTGGTCATGGCTGACCAATGATGTCTCCATGGTGTTATTCCCTATATGGAGGATGCCTGTGGGGAGACTGGTGCACAGACAGCCACCCCACGGTCCTTGACAGATCTGTGTCAGGATCCAGTGTCAGACGACCGGAGACCCTTTTCTGCTGCAGCCTTCATCCGCCTTCCCAGCCGTTGTGACGCTCCACTAAGGTCAGCCTGTTCTACCATTGAGGTCTTGGTTGGATTGCTCTTTGTCAGAGACCTCCCCCTTGACCTTACCGCCATGGGTGGCCCTACCAGGAGCATAGCTCCAGACGGCATCGCTCTCAGGATCTCAGGTCCACACAAGCTTCTCTACCACGACAAGGTGACAATCCACAGACAATCCCTCTAAACCTTTCCTATCCATGTATCTGTCCAAATATTCTTATCGTACCTGCCTCAACTACTTCCTCTGGCCACTCGTTCCATATGCCCACCACTCTCTGTGTGAAAAGTTGCCCCTTTGGTTCTGATTAAATCTTTCCCCTCTCACATGAAACCCATGTCCTCTGGTTCATGATTCCTGTTCTCTCTGTAAATTTTCCTCATTCTTTAATCTTTGCACAATTTCTCTTGATACATCCACAGGATTCTATAGAGGAGGTAGTTGAGGCAGGCACTGTAACAGCATTTAAAAGATACTTGAACAGGCAAGTGGATAGTGGTATGTAGACCAAATGGGACCAGCTTAGATAAGGCACCTTGGTCGGTGTGGGCAGTGGGTTGAAGGGCCTGTTTCTGTGTTGTATGACTCTGTGACTTTGACTAGAAATTGAGTAATTTTTCTCAAATTGAAAACACGCAGCAACATAAAAGGGGGAAATATAATGTTTTAATTTACACATTATCTTTTCTGCAGTTGTCCTCATGGATACACGGGGAGGTATTGTCAAATAGCAAAATCCCAGGGATCGCGACATTCTGCAGGTATTTATTAAACAAATAACAAGCATTTCATAGCTCAGCACGGTGGCGCAGCGGTAGAGCTGATGCCTTATAGCGCCAGAGACCCGGGTTCGATGCTGACTACGGGTGCTGTCTGTACGGAGTTTGTGTGGGTTTTCTCCGGGAGCTCCGGTTTTACCCCACCTTCCAAACACATACAGGAATCATTGAGATCGGGGATGGCAAATGTATGAGGGAGGGCAGAAAACCGGGCGGGATACTGAGAAAAGTAGAGGAACAGTGGAAATTTGGAGTTCATGTATACCGGTGTATACCATATATACTCTCGGCAGCGGAACAGCTAGGTCTGGAGGCTGGAGATGCACGTGGGAAACTTGATTTTACTGGCTAATAATACAAAGATAGAGAAGATATGAAAGAACCAATGGTCTTTTGTAGACACAAGGTACCTATACAAGTTCATGTAACACTATTGGCTGCCATAAACCAATCTAGCTTTGAGCATTTTAGAAGTGTAGTGTGTACGTTCTCCCCGTGACCGCGTGGGTTTTCTCCGGGTGCTCCGGCTTCCTCCCATATTGCAAAGACGTACTGATTTGTAGGTTAATTGGCTTCTGTCAAATTGTAAATTGTCCCTAGTGTGTAGGATGGTGCTAGGGTACAGGGTGATCACAGTTCGGTACGGACTTGGTGGGCCGAAGGGCCTGTGTCTGAGCTGTGTTCTAAAGTCTAAGGTAGAATAAACCCAGTGAAGGGCTTTTCAATAAATGATTACAGGTGGTGAAAACTATGGCCACACCAGACACGATGAATCACCCTCTGTGGTTTGGAGACGCCATGAGTGGAAGTCGATGAATAAGGATGGAAATGGTTTTTTGAGCAACTAGGGTCATATTCATGCTTCCAATCCACATAGTGTGTCCTGGGAATCCCTTCCCTTGTTCAGAAATGCAGTGTGTAGCAAGGAACTGCAGATGCTGGTTTACACTGAATATAGACACAAAATGCTGGAGTAACTCAGCGGGACAGGCAGCATCTCTGGAGAGAAGGAATGGGTGACCTTTTGGGTCAAGACCCTTCTTCAGACTTCTTCAGAAGAAGGGTCTCGACCCGAAACGTCACCCATTCTTTCTCTCCAGTGATACTGCCTGCCCCGCTGAATTACTCCAACATTTTGTGTCATCTTCAGGAATGCATTGTTTTATTGGTGTCCCTGGGAAATCACAGGAGCTGTTTCTTGAATTGAATTGAGTGAATACCTTTATTGTCATTCAGACCTTACGGTCTGAACGAAATTTCGTGCCTGCAGTCATACATACAATCATACAATAATAAACCACAATAAACACAAATTAACATCCACCACAGTGTATCCTCCAAACACCTCCTCACTGTGGTCACTGTTATCAGAGCTTTGTTGGTGAGGGTAAGCACCAGGAGAGTGTACTGGCACCGCAGCAAAGTTCAACATTAGATTTTCACAAAGAATTGAAAATCATTAATATTACAGATTGGTTACTAAGGTTTTCAGAAGTAAAATGCATTAATAACATTTGGTGGTCCAGACCCTTAAGCCATTTATAGAATGCCAATCCACTGTAAACATCAATGGCAAGGAATGTGTACCCGCATCTACGAAAGATAGGGGACGCACAATGGACCAATAGTAGAATTACTGCCCCTCAGCGCCAGAGACCCAGGTTCAATCCTGACTACGGGTGCAGTCTGTATGGAGTTTGTACATTCTCCCTGTGGGCTTTCTCCAGGTGCTCCGGTTTCCTTCCACGCTCCAATGACGAGCGGGTTTGTAGGTTAATTAGCTTCTGTAAATTGTCCCTAGTGTGCAGGATGGAACTAGCGTGAACGGGTGATCGATGGTCTGAAGGGTCTAGTTCCCACGCTGTATCTCTAAACTAAACTAAAAGCAGCACTGTTTATTGTTGCCTTTCATGCATTATGCCAATTCCAGACACAAGATCATGGAGTAGGTCAATCAACATCTGAAGATAATGAGTCTGAAGAAGGGTCTCGACCCGGAACGTCACCTCTCCCTGTTCACCACAGATGCTGCTTGACCCAGCACTCTGTGTAGTTTGTTTTGTAAACCAGCAACAACAGTTCCTTGTTTCTACGCCTTACTTTATACTCTTTTAAAAACAAATCCACCTTATGGAGTATGTGTTGGATATAAGTGTTGAAAACACAAGGGAGTTTAATTCTTAAATTGCAGTAAATGTCAGATGTAATGCCTAAAATATTCACGAGTGGGATAGTTTTATCTTTGAGTTATTATTTCCTTGTGGGTGATTGAATATGAATGATGGATTCTATATTGATGTCGTTGCAGCAACAGCCGTGTTATTAGCCATTATAATCATCCTGATTCTGGGCTCTCTGACCGCTGCGGGAGCATTCATCAACTACAAGCGCACTGGCTCACTTCTACCTCCTTTCCCCAAGCTCTCAAGGTGACAATTACTTTACAGTTCTGTCTGAATTTCCTGAAGTGAAGCAAATTTGCGACACAGCAGTAGAGTTGCCGCCTCACTGCGCCAGAGATCCAGGTTCAATCCTGACCACGGGTGCGATCTGTATGGAGTTTTACATTTCCCCCCCCGAACCCCGTGCCCGCGAGGCATTTCTCCAGGTGCTCCAGTTTCCTACCACATCCCAAAGACGTGCGGGGTTGGAAGTTAATTGAACCTCTGCAAATTGGCCCTAATGTGTCGGGAGTGGATGAGAAAGTGGGATAACGTGGAACTAGTGTGATCGATGGTCGGCGTGGACTCAGTGGGTCGAAGGGCACTTTATCTCTAAACTAAACTAAACTCATCTGCCTAAAAATGATAATACAACGGTAATTATTATTAAAGCTTTATTACAGACACAGGCCCATATAACACATCAAACAGAAAAAAAGAAGATACAAAAATACATTAAAAAAATTGCATCTTAGCCTATAAAATATACAAGCTATTGCACCAATGCACTTAGCCTAGAAGTGAATCTATAGCAGCTTTTCAGAGGGCTGACTAGGGCTTAAATTATATGGTTCTCTGACTTGTCCAGACGACACATAAAACTAAACATCAGCTGTCTTAAGAGTGCCTCACAGGTTGGCACTCTAGTGGACACGAACAATTGACTGGCACTATGCCACCTAGGGACACAAAGCAGCATCCTCATTGCGTCATTGTATGCTACCTTGAGTCTTTGCATACTCTTTTTCTTATACTTCGACCACAATTGGGCTGTATACAACGGTGTGATGTAGGTTCTGAACAGGGAACACTTCACAGAGTCAGAGCACATATAAAACTTCCTTATAAGCATGTTCGCTTGAAGATAAATTTTACAGCGCTGTCGGTAAAGGTCTTTGTCATCCGTCCAGTCATCAGATATGACATGACCTAGGTATTTAATTTCCTCACACACAGCAAGAGGACCGTCTGACAAATAAAAGGTCGGAAAAGTTGATTCCCTGTCCTCAGCGATCCTAACTACCATTATGCGGCTTTTCTTAGCGTTGTACTTAATGTCATAATCAAGGCCATACTGAGAGCACACCTTCAGCATCTGCTGCATCCCAGCACTATATGGACAGAGCAGGACCAGGTCGTCTGCATACATAAGATGGTTAACAATAGTGTTGCCCACAAGACAGCCAGTTTTTAACCTATTTATCTGATTTGACAGTTCGTCCATATAAACATTAAATAAAATAGAAGACAAAATTCCTCCTTGCCGCACTCCGTTACTAACACAGAATGAAGCAGATACAACATTGTCCCATTTAACGTGAAACGTTTGATGGGCATACCAGAATACTAAAATTCTCACTAATAATTTAGGAGCACCTCTATCTAGCAATTTTTACAAACAAGTGTTCGTGATTAATTCTATCAAATGCCTTGGACGCATCAATAAAACATAGAAATACAGATGAATTCAGGCTTGTGTACCTGAACACAATCTCTTTAAGAGCATTGATACACAGGTCAGTTCCATGTTTCCTTTTGAACCCAAACTGATTGTCAGTAGTAAGGACAAACATTTCCAGCTTTGTCAACAGTATTCTCTCCAGTACTTTAGATAAGATACTGGCTAAAGCAATAGGTCGGTAATTATCCATACTGTTGAGCTTACCAGCCTTATCTTTAAGCACAGGCACTAACATTACAGACATAATAGCATTTGGCAGGACACCATGAACCAGACAACCATTAAAGCACATGGAAAGCAAAGGGCAGAGCTTATAGCTGGCATATTTTAGATGTTCTGCAGTAATGCAGTCCATACCGCAGGCTTTATTGTTATCCAACATGTTAATGGCATCATAGACATCTGCTGCCCTAAGTACCAAATCTACAGAGAGATCAATGTGTTCATGATTGATTCTAACTGGGTTACTTTTAACACAGTTAAAAAGGTTACGGTAGTGCTCACGCCAACTCTCAGCTATTTTTTCTGGGCTACTAATACCTTCAATGTCCGATGGTAGGGGTGTTTTACTATTATTCATAACTTTGACCTCTTTCCAGAAGTTAGTAAGGTTGTTATTCTGTTGCTTCCTGGCAAGCGAGTCTGCTCTCATTGTGTTTTCATTTTTCTTAATAAAACAAAGTGCACACTTAACCCTAGCATTTGTGCGTTTTTTCATATCTAGCAATACCCCCTGTCTAGGCCTACCTGCCTCTGACCAGAGTCTAAAGGCCTCTCTTGCCTCAGCCACAAACTCATTCCACCCAGGTCTGATGTTAGGTACCTTACATTTCCTTTTACAAAAGGGATCACTGGAAGCATTGAGACATTTCACAATAACATCATACATGGCACAGAGTTTGTCAGCATGTTGCACGTCCTTACAATTCATATCTGAGCACATTAGGGCCTCTTGAGGCAATGCAATATTATTTAAAAACTGTCCGTTCGCAGTGAGTATCCGGCCATAACCTCCCTGCTCAGTTTTGACCAGTCCAGTTTACTTGAGGAAGCAGCATTATTATTACTGGACAGCAGGGGGACATTCTCAACATTTAACCGTGCAGCAATAGGTATGTGATCAGAGGTGGCAAGTTCATAACAAATCTCCACCTTTTCCAGTGAGGCATGAGCATCAGCTGTGGTCACAATATGGTCTAACCAAGATGTTGTGTGCCACGCTTCACTAACATAGGTAAAACTTGTATCAGGCAACAGAGCTTTACTCGATAGAATTAATTTAGATAGAATTAATGAAGCAGTATATCAACATAACTTAATACAGGCTGCGGAGCATACTCAAAAACTTTAAAGTTAAGGATGAAGTTATTGCCGTTTCTCTTTCCCGCCCCTGACTTGCATTGGCATAGTGAATATATTTTCATAATTTAATTCCGTCATCGTACATAATACAGTACAGCACTGGAGCAGGCCCTTCGGCCCACAATGTCTGTGCCAAGCATGATGTCATCTACCTGCACATGATCCATATCCCTCCATTATCTGCACTTGATCCATATCCCTCCATTCCCTGCACTTCCATGCGCCTATCTAAATCCCTCTTAAACGCCACTATGGTATCAGCCCCCACCACCACCACTGGCAGCGCGTTCCAGGCACCCACCGCCCTCTGTGTAACAAACAATTGCCCTGCACATCAGCTTTAAAATTTGCCTCTCTCACCTAAAAGCTATGCCCTCTAGTCTTTGACATTTCCACACTGGAAAAAATGTTCTGACTGCTATTCGGCTAATGCCTCTCATACTTTTGTAATCGTCTATCGGTCATGACCAAGTTTTTGTTTTTGTCCCAAGCTTCAGCAGTTTTGCCAAGCCCAATGGAAATGGCGTGACGTTCCGATCGGGGATGGATACTGGGGCAGAATGTGGTGCGTCTACCATTGACATTGACTCTGCCATTGACGGAGCCATGCAGATGGTAAGCTGGACATTACGCAACGTATAACGCGTTTGCAACTCTCTCTCTCTGTACTGTCGACTCTGTTGCACTGCTGTTGGTTTGCTGCGACTAATCTGCGACAATCCTCTTTTGCAACAGGATGACAACTTTGTAGCCGAGGGACTAAAGCAACCGGTCACCTTTGAAAATCCCATGTTTGGGTCAAAGGCCATTGATTCCAGCGAGACTCCTACAGTTGAACAATCAACGGTAAAACACGATAAAACGATCAAAAATATAAACTGATCACCTCATTACCAACTGGATTTAGGAATAATGATTTCGTAGAACATAGAACAGTATAGCACAGGAACAGGCTTAACATGCTGCCAAGTTAAACTAATCTTTCTTTTAAATGATTTGGTTGGCGATAGTGATTCTGTACCATCACTTTACCAGATCTAACTTTAATTATTGCCATGGACACAAAATGCTGGAGTAACTCAACGGGACAGGTAGCATCTCTGGAGAGAAGGAATAGGTGACATTCCGGGTCGAGACCCTTCTTCAGACTGATTATTGCCACCCCATTCAGAATAGTCAAGTCCACATAGTCCAAGTACTGTATATAGTTTTCAACAGATTTATACAGCTGCAGCTAGCCCTTCGGCCCACCTTGTCCATGTGGACAAACTTGGCTAGTCCCATTTTAAATTTATTGCACCCATTAGTGGAAGTAAGTGATTGGTTTAAACTGTTTTGGTAAGTTATTGGTTTAAACTACACAGTGAACTTTTTTCCTCATTTATATACTTAAAAGTCTCATCTTGACCACTTCTTGTCTGCGCTGTATATGGCTTTTAGAAAAAACATTACCATATATGGCTATGATTATTGGCCATCTTATTCACAGTCCACCTCCGCTGAGCAGGCCCCGAGGATTTTTCCCATCGATGAAAAATAAAATAGTTATGAGTTTAAAAAACCTTGAGATCCGCTCGCCTGTCAATCACCGCGATGAAGGTAACGGGGGGAGGGGGTGGGGCAGAACTATAAAACCCTGGATGCCTGGACATGACTCAGTCACTCTGCAAGATTGCGAGGGAGAGGCCACGATTCTCATTATAAGCTGTGAATCAATTGATCTGTGAGTTTGCAATGTACTTGCAATAAATGATTTGTTAGCCCTTAATGAAAATGAAATGGGTTGTTTGGCCTGCCCTGTGCTTGAAACTGCAATGGCAATGAAAATGAAATGAAAATCCAATGAGCTGTTTGTCTTGGCCTGCCCTGTGCTTGAAACTGCAATGGCAACGGAAATGAAATGAAAATGCAATGAGCTGTTTGACTTTTCCGGCCCTGTGCTTGAAACTGCAATGGCAATGGGATTTAAATGAAAATGCAATGAGCCGTTTGGCTTGGCCTGCCCTGTGTTTGAAACTGCAATGGCAATGGAAATGAAATGAAAATGCAATGAGCTGTTTGGCTTGGCCTGCCCTGTGCTTGAAACTGCAATGGCAATGGAAAGGAATGGAATTCCACAAGGGGCGCCGGGGTGATGGCTGCCCTGCCGGCAGTCTGTTCGTCTTTTCACTCTTTTTGTCATTTTTTTGTTTGTTAAAAGTTTTGTTTTAATCTTCTTCGGTTTGTTTTATGTGGGGGGAGGGGGAAGGGAGAAACTTTTTTTTCAGGGTCTTACCTTCCCGGAGATGCGATCAATTCTTGGATCACTTGCTCCGGGCTCTGCAGCCTACCATCGATGGAGCTGGAAGCCTCCTCGGTTTGTCGTGAGCCCCACCGTGGGGCATGGACTTAACATTTGAGCTGATCCCTTGCCTAGGATCGCTCCCACTGCGACCACCACGGAATCAACATCAAGGGCTCGCAGTCTCGGGTGAGGCTGAGTCGGGAGCTCCAAAGATGCGGAAGGTTCACCAGCCCTGACGTGAGGTTCGATCGTCCAGCGCGGGGGAACTGACATCCCCCCGATTCAGGAGCAGATTGCCTCGATGCGGAGGGCCCGAATGCCACCGGCTATGGGAGTTAAGATCATCCCGTCAACGGGGGTTCAAGGCCCATGACCAAGGAAGAACTAAGGGAAGGACTTGAACTTTATTTCGCCTTCTATCACAGTGAGGAATGTGTAGGAGTCACTGTGGTGGATGTTTATGTTAAAATGTGTTTGTGAAGTGATCTGTTACTTTTAATTGTATGACTTACTTGGCCAATGAAATTCCTCGTATGTTGCAAAACATACTTAGCGAATAAAGTGTGATTCTTATTCTGATTCTGAAATGAAATGAAATGAAAATGCAATGAGCTGTTTGGCTTGGCTTGCCCT
This sequence comes from Amblyraja radiata, assembly GCF_010909765.2. Classification (NCBI taxonomy): domain Eukaryota; kingdom Metazoa; phylum Chordata; class Chondrichthyes; order Rajiformes; family Rajidae; genus Amblyraja; species Amblyraja radiata. Next base: position 9,057,327 of record NC_045962.1, on the reverse strand, counting down.
GTGCTTGAAACTGCAATGGCAATAGGAATGAAATGAAAATGCAATGTGCTGTTTGGCTTGGTCTGCCCTGTGCTTGAAATTGCAATGGGAATTAGGTGAAAATGCAATGAGCTGTTTGGCTTAGCTTACCCTGTGCTTGAAACTGCAATGGCAATGGGAATGAAATGAAAATGCAATGAGCTGCCAGCCCACCAGGCCTGAGTGGCTGAGCTGCCAGCTCACCAGGCCTGAGTGACTGAGGTGCCAACCCACCAGGCCTGAGTGACTGAGCTGCCAGCCCAAAAATCCATTTGGCCCACAATGTCCATACTAGCCCTCTGGACACCAGTCCCTTCGGCCCACAACACCCATACTAGCGCTCCAGAAAGCCCCCCCTCTGGCTATCAATATTGGAATTGGTAGAGAGGAGGAATATTGTGTTGGGGGACCAACCCTCCCGTGTGAATATGGGACCCAATGGGTCCCACTTAGTCTAGTTCATTATATTGTTCACAGTGTACTATGTTTACATATTCTGTTGTGCTGCCGCAAGTAAGAATTTCATTGTTCTATCTGGGGCACATGACAATAAAACACTCTCGACCTGACCCTCTTGACTCTCTTGTACATTTCAGAAACATAGACCATCAGGATAGGATTAAGCCGTGTTACAAGTCAATACAAATTGGATCATGACCGACTAATAGACGGACTGACGTTGCAATCTGGGTTGTTTTGCACTTAGCAAGATTAATTTAAAATGCAGTCAAAATTGACACGTTCAATTGCTTCGACTCCGGGTTTTGGTGAAGGGCAGTAGAATCCCACTTTTATTTGAGGTCTTGTTAATTGACCTCTTGTATTGACTGTTGATACCCTTAGTTTATTCCGTGCATGGCATTTGTCCAACCCAGTAGCAGCGACAACAGCCAAGCTATCATTTGAATTAACTAAAGCCAGTTAGATATAAAATTATTTATATACAATCTATATAAGTGCACTGTGATGCTCTTTAGTTTTGTTTATAGTTTAGTTATACAGCATGGTAACAGGCCCTTCGACCCTCCGAGTCTGGGCAGACCAGCGATCACCCCTTACACTGTACAGTGAAATATTGGACTTGGAGTCAATGTCTTTTCTGCTTTTACAATAACTTGCATGTTGTCTTGTTGTTGTTTGGGATGGTCCAGGTTACGGTCACAGTTGGCAGTGACTCAAATGGCAGCAGATGTGACAATCCTATCTACACCTCCATGCCTCCATTTGTGAACAAACCTCCTTCAATTAAATCACCAACACAGGTAAAAACTATGGTTAAAATAAGAGACACAGAGTGCTGGAGTAACTCAGCGGGTCAGGCAGCATCTCTGGAGAACATGGAAAGGTGACGTTTCAGGGCGGGACCCTTCTCCAAAGACACTGCCTGACCCGCTGCGTTACTCCAGCACATTGTGTCGTTTTTTTTCTAAACGTTCCTTGTTTCTACATTTCCCTTTCCCCAAGTTCTTTCAGTAATGTAAACATGGATAGGTGATGTTTCGGGGCGGGATCCTTCTTCAGGATGTAGGTCCGAATGTTGCGATGGAAACAACAGTACATTTCTTTCCTTAAACCTGTACTAACTAGACCATCTTGGTGTGCCTTCACAAGTAACGGCTGTGTGGCCTGTTTATACAGATCCCCAGCATATCCAGTCCTTCCGCACAACCATGTTTCCCCAATCATGGCAACTCTTTTCGAATCATTCAGCACTGCCAAAACCAAATTCAGGACAGTAGTTTTACTATTCCTTAAGAAGTCATTGAGATGGGTCTATCCATTGGTTTTTTTTATATAATGTTCCAGCACTTAGTTTCATTTAGTATATAGTTTAGTGATAGAGTGCAGAAACAGGCCCTTCGTTCCACCGAGCCCGCACCAACCATCGATCACTAGTACACTAGCACTATCCTACACACACTAGGGAGAATATGCAATTTTACTGAAGCCAATTAACCTACAAACTTGCACGTCTTTGTTAGGTGGATGGAAACCGGAGCACCCGGAGAAAACCCACGGGGAGAATGTACAAACTCCACTTCTGAAATGTTAAAAGCTAGATGGATTTATGGCAGCCAATAGTGTTACATGAACTTGTATAGGTACCTTGTGTCTACAAAAGATCATTGGTTCTTTCATATCTTCTCTATCTTTGTATTATTAGCCAGTAAAATCAAGTTTCCCACGTGCATCTCCAGCCTCCAGACCTAGCTGTTCCGCTGCCGAGAGTATATATGGTATACACTGTATACATGAACTCTAATTTTCCGCTGTTCCTCGACTTTTCTCATTAACCCGTCAGATTTTCTGCCCTCCCTCATACATTTGCCATCCCCGATTTCAATGATTCGTGTACATGTCAGGACTGCAGTTGCATTTGCCTTTGTTACCATCATCTGACTGACAACATCTAACACCATCAATTGCATAGCTCGTAACTCTTATTGATTTCTCCTACTTGAAGTAACCCTTGCATTCCCTCTCTCTCCATCCCTTCCCCACCCAAGTCGTCTTGTTGTGTCTCATTGTGTGAAACACGTTCTCACCTAGCAAACAACAAACATTTTGCATATCTTTCATTCATTTGTTCTATATATCTCTCTACAATACAATTACAATACAATAATACTTTATTAGCCAAGTATGTTTTGCAACATGTGAAGAATTTCATTTGCCAAGTCAGTCATACACCAAAAAAGCAACGGAACACACAGTCTGTTGGCATCACCGTCTATATCTCTTGTTTCCTTTTCCCTTGACTCTCAGTCTGAAGAAGGGTCTCGACCAGAAACATCACACAATCCTTCTCTCCAGAGATGCTGTCTGTCCCGCTGAGTTTGTGTCTATCTTCGGTTTCAACCAGCATCTGCAGTTCCTTCCTACACATTTGTGTCATAGAGACCTAGAGCTGTACAGCACGAAAACAGGCCCTTCAGCCCACCTTGTCCATACCTACCAAGTTGACATACTGGGCTATTTCCATTTGACTGCATTTAGCCCATAGCCCTCTAAACCCTTCCTATCCAAGTATCATCCAAGCATCTTAAAAGACGTAATAATTATATCTGCTTTTATTGCTGTCACGGGGAGAAGATATAAACTCCGTACAGACAGCACCCATAGTCAGGATCGAACCCTGGTCTCTGGTGCTGTAAGGCAGCAACTCTACCGCTGCGCTACTGTGCCACCCATTAGCACCCATTCACATACCTCATTCTTATACCTGTTATAGAGCCATAGAGATGTTCAGCATGGAAACAGGCCCTTCGGCCCACTTTGTCTATGCTGACCAAATTCCCATGGTCTATGTCTATGCTGGTCTCACTAGCCCGCATTTGGCCTCCAAACCCTTCCTATCCATATATCTTCCCTGAGGTCTTCCCTGAGGTCCGCCTTGAATCTCTCCCCTCTCACAAATATAGAGGATGTGTTATAGAATGATAGCCAGCATGTCAGGATAGTTCCCTATTCTCGCTGACAAGTGTCTCTGGAAGTGGACTGTGCCTACATGTATTGGGTTTTTTTTTAAACAAAAACATGTAAGGAAGAAAAGTCATCATTAAAGTGTCTCCTCAAATTCAATTTTCTCCTCTTTCTCTCCCTTCTTAAACTTGTTTCCAAGGATAGACCCCTTTCTCAGCAGGCACACTGCTCTATAATGCCTGCTCTGCTACCTCCCGTAAGAAATGTCACAGCAAAATACAAATTGCTGGAGGAACTCAGCGGGTCAGGCAGCATCTATCAGTATCAATGGATATTTTTATGGGAGAGGTAGATGGATTCTTGATTAGTACGGGTGTCAGGGGTTATGGGGAGAAGGCAGGAGAATGAGATTCGGAGGGAGAGATAGATCAGCCCAGGCGGAGTGGACTTGATGGGCCGAATGGCCTAATTCTGCTCACTTTTAGTTTTGAGATACAGCGTGCAAAGAGGCCCTTTGGCCCACCGGATCCGTGCCGACCAGCGATCCCCGCACATTAACACTATCCTATACCACCCGGGGACAATTTTTACATTTACACCAAGCCAATTAACCTACAAACCTACAAATACAAACCGAAGATCTTGGAGAAAACTCACGCAGGTCACGGGGAAAACGTACAAACTCCTTACAGACAGCACCCATAGTCAGGATCGAACCCCGGTCTCCGGCGCTGCATTCGCTGTAGTGGCCCTGTCCCACTACGAGTTCATTCAAGTGCTCTCCCAAGTTAAAAAAAAATCAAACTCGTGGTAAGCACGTAGAATGTGCGTAGCGGATACGTCAGAGCTCGGGGCCGTCTCTTAGCGGCTCGTAACGCTAACGGCAGGTACTCAGGAAGACTCGCTAACGGCAGGTAAGCTCGGGAAGATTCGTGAAGATTTTTCAACATGTTGAAAAAATGGCCACGAGAGCCCCGAGTACCGACGAGCGGCCATTACCCTAAATCTCCGAGTTCGAATCAGGGCAAACTCGGGGAGAACTCTTGGAATGAACTCGTACCGTGGGACAGGGGTTTAAGGCAGCAACTCTACCGCTGCGCCACTTATGACCTTATGGAGGGAAATGGTATTGCATCTGTTTTACCTGCAAAATGAGCTCGACCAAGTTCAAGTTCAAGTGAGTTTATTGTCATGTGTCCCTGTATAGGACAATGAAATTCTTGCTTTGCTTAAGCACACAGAAAATAGTAGGCATTTACTACAAAACAGATAAATGTGTCCATATACCATGATATAAATATATACACACATGAATAAATAAACTGGTAAAGTGCAAATAACAGAAAGTGGTTGCTAATAATCAGAGTTTTGTCTGAGCCAGGTTTAATAGCCTGATGGCTGAGGGGAAGTAGCTATTCCTGAACCTGGTTGTTGCAGTCTTCAGGCTCCTGTACCTTCTACCTGAAGGTAGCAGGGAGATGAGTGTGTGGCCAGGATGGTGTGGGTCTTTGATGATACTGCCAGCCTTTTTGTGGCAGCGACTGCGATAAATCCCCTCGATGGAAGGGAGGTCAGAGCCGATGATGGACTGGGCAGTGTTTACTACTTTTTGTAGTCTTTTCCTCTCCAGGGCACTCAAATTGCCGAACCAAGCCACGATGTAACCGGTCAGCATGCTCTCTACTGTGCAGCTGTAGAAGTTAGAGAGAGTCTTCCTTGACAATCCGACTCTCCGTAATCTTCTCAGGAAGTAGAGGCGCTGATGAGCTTTTTTGATAATTGCGTTAGTGTTCTCGGACCAGGAAAGATCTTCAGAGATGTGCACGCCCAGGAATTTGAAGTTCTTGACCCTTTCAACCATCGACCCGTTGATATAAATGGGGCTGTGGGTCCCCCTCCTACTCCTTCCAAAGTCCACAATCAGTTCCTTGGTTTTGCTGGTGTTGAGGGCCAGGTTATTGCGCTGGCACCATATGGACAGTTGCTCGATCTCTCTTCTGTACTCTGACTCATCCCCATCAGTGATACGCCCCACAATAGTGGTGTCGTCAGCGAACTTGATGATGAAGTTCGCACTGTGGTTCGCTACGCAGTCATGGGTATAGAGTGAGTACAGCAGGGGGCTGAGCACGCAGCCTTGAGGTGCTCCCGTGCTGATTGTTATCGAGGCTGACACATTTCCACCAATACGAACAGACTGGTCTGTGGACGAGGAAGTCGAGGATCCAGTTGCAGAGGGATGCGCAGAGACCCAGTTCTGCGAGTTTGGTAACCAGTTTGGAGGGGATGATTGTGTTAAATGCCGAGCTGTAATCAATGAATAACAGCCTGACATATGAGTTTTTGTTGTCCAAGTGGTCCAGTGCGGAGTAGAGGGCCAGCGAGATCGCATCCACCGTTGATCTGTTGTGGCGGTACGCGAACTGCAGTGGGTCCAGGTTTTTGTCGAGGTAGGAGTTGATTTGCTCCATGATCAACCTCTCAAAGCACTTCATCACCACCGGCGTTCGTGCCACTGGTCGATAGTCATTGAGGCATGTCACCTTACTCTTCTTGGGCACCGGTATAATTGATGCCCTATTAAAGCAGGTGGGGACCTCAGATCTCAGAAGTGAGAGGTTGAAAATGTCCGTAAAAACTCCCGCCAGTTGGTCCGCACAGGTTTTTAGAACACGACTGGGTATACCATCAGGTCCAGGTGCTTTTCGGGGGTTCACCCCTCTGAAGGATTTCCTGACATCGGCCTCTGTGACTGAGACTGAAATGCCATCACAGCGAATGAGGGATCGGGAAGGCACATCAGTATTCTCCCTGTCAAAGCGTGCGTAAAACGCATTGAGCTCGTCAGGGAATGATGTTACACCGGCATTCGAGCTGCCTCCTGGTTTTGCCTTGTAGGAGGTGATTGCATTCAGACCCTGCCACAGCTGCCGAACATCTGTCTCGTCCTCCAGTTTGGAGCAGAAGTCCCTTTTGGCCTTTTTGATGGCCTTACCAAGGTTGTATCTGGACTTCATGTAGGCCACTGTATCGTTGGATGTGAATGCCCTGTGTCTGGACTTTAGAAGAGTGCGGATCTCAAAGTTCATCCAAGGTTTCTGATTGGGAAACACTCGGAAGGTTTTTGTAGGGATGCAATCCTCCACACATTTCTTTATGAAGTCTGTAACGACTGTGGCATATTCGTTCAAGTCCGTTGCCGAGTCCTTGAACATTGCCCAGTCTACAGACTCCAAACAGTCCTGGAGTTGTTCTTCTGCCCCCCCCCCCCCCCCCCCCCCCCCCGACCAGCTCTGTGCTGTCCTCACTTCTGGGGGTGCGCTCTTTAATTGCTGCCTGTAGGCAGGAAGAAGCAGCACCGCGGTATGGTCGGACTTACCAAAATACATAGATTAGTGTCTTCTCTGAGTGTGGTTTGGATATTGTACAATTTCTGTTGTTCATATTGATGTCGCTTTGTATTTTCAGGAATCAAAATGGAGTTTTTTCAAATGGAAGCCCAAACCCAGCACAAATTTTGAAAACCCTGTGTATGCGGAGGTAATTGTTCACATTTCACCTTTGTAGCAGTGCATTCTGTGTTTTTTATCACTTTATTTTAAAACGTATAAAACACAAATTATACATTGTCGTGACCATCACCCCTTACCACAGGGACTAGTGCTGGGCCCACTTGTGTTTGTCCTATATGTATGGACGATTTGGATGAGTAAATAGGTGACATAATTAGTAAGTTGGAAGATGATAAATTAATCGGACTTTATCTTGCACTAAGTCTGTTCCCTAATAGCCCTGTCCCACGATACGAGTTAATTCCAAGAGCTCACCCGAGTTTGCTCTGAATCGAACTCGGAGATTTACGGTAATGGCCACTCGTCGGTACTCGGGGCTCCCGTGGACATTATTCCTCATGTTGAAAAATCTTCACGAGTCTTCCCGTGCTTACCTGCCGTTAGCGAGTCTTCCCAAGTACCTGCCGTTAGCGTTACGAGCCGCTAAGAGACGTTCCCGAGCTTCGACGTACCCGCTGCGTTCATTCTCCATGCTTACCACGAGTTTGATTTTTTTTAAACTCAGGAGTGCTCTTGGAATGAACTCGTACCGTGGGATAGGGCTATGTCCTAAAAAGTGTGACAGACACAAAATGCTGGAGTTATTCAACGGGACAGGCAGCGACTCTGTAGGGAAGAATGAGTGGCGTTTCGGGTCGAGGCCCTTCTTCAGACTGAGAGTCAGGGGAAAGGTATAGACGGTGATATAGAGAGATATCGAACAAAGAAATGAACGGTATGCAAAAAACTAAGGATGATCAAGGAAAGGTGGAGCCCATTCAGTCTGAAGAAGGGTCTCGACCCAAAACATCGCCAATTCCTTCTCTACAGAGATGCTGCCTCAGCCGTTAAGTTACTCCAGGATTTGTGTCTACCTTAGAGCCCACAATGGTCCATTGTTGGCTGTGGGCTAGGTGTTAACAAATTATACAGACAATGAAATTCAACAGGGCCCAGTGAAAGTTGTACAAGGACCAAGGTGGGAGAGGGAAGGAGAGAGAGAGGGAATGAAGTTAGAGACATCGATATTCATACCGCCGGGGTGTAAGCTGCCCAAGCGAAATATGAGATACTGTTCCTCCAATTTGCACTGGGCCTCACTCTCACAATGGAGGAGGCCCAGGACAGAAAGGTCAGTGTGGGAATGGGAGGGGGAGTGAAAGTGTTTGGCAACTGGGAGATCAGGTTTGTTGTGTCTCCTGCATTTCCCTGTTGTGTGTCTTGACCAGGAGGTGGGGTACTTGCCCTGCAATGGTTGGTGAAAATTCCGCGAGACTGTATATTAATGGAAGGGCGTTTGTTTTCCATTCCCAGAGCCACAAGCAGGAGCAGACAAGCGATCCGCTGGGCGAATCCTCTCTCACCTCACACACGTTTGAAACGCCTTCAAGTCAGTCACCCTCAAAAAAAGATGAGCCTCTAACATACAGCCCAACTGAGAGTACATTCAAGGATACAGCAGCCCTCGTCAAAGAGGATTTAGAGGCATAGTTCGGGACGTCACTGAAGACAAAAGAGACCGCCTTTCCTGTGATACATTATATTTTTGATACACAGTCAGAATATTTGGATATGTCAGTAACACCTAGGCAAAAGGAACCTACCAAGTGATTAGCATGAGCCTGTACCGCCTATAGGAAGTCTATCTGTCTCTTTCCCTTCAGTAATGTCACATGCCCAACTTTTATCATTTTGGTTTTTGTGTCGATGAAGACTTTTAATCCAGAGGCTCTTTATGTATTTCGCTGCACTAGACGTGTAAAAGTATGAGATATGTAATGTTATAAATATGTGTATATTTGTAAATTTTTAAGAGATTATGTCGATCATTTTGCCCTGGATAAGGCTGACATATTGAAGGTAGGAATTTGTGGAAATCTGAAGACTGAATTGACACCAATGATTTCAGTTGTGGACAGTAAAATTCTAAATGTGAAAACTGCTGACCTTCCCTGTGAAGGAATTGGATAAAAGCCAATGTGGCATCTAAAGTATGAACACTGGAATTATTTTTAAAATATGAAACACAGTGAAACCTGTATTAACACCCTCTTATAGCAAGCAGCTGATTATAGAGAGATGTGATCTAGATTCACTCTCTTCCACATACTCAACGCACAAAGGAGTAGAATAAAAGCTGGATCAATATTTTCAGATGCTGAAAAACAGATTATCTGATGCTGATACTTCCCTAAATTAAACCTATTGAAGGTATACAACTTCTTATGTCTTTATTAGATATAACCTAGCAGGCTGTTGAGGTATGGGATGTAAGGCTTAAAAGTTTCAGGGAAAGTAATTGAGGGAATTAGGGAGATTTCATAAATTCGAGAGGCAGAATTTGGCCATTCGGCCCATCGAGTCTACTCCACCATTCCATCTATCATTCCTTAACAACCCCATTCTCCTGCCTTCTCCCCATAGCCCCGACACCCGTACTAATCTGCAGAGACTGGGTATGGGTGGCGTTCTGAGAAAAGTCTGCTGCAGTACAGAAGCCAAAGAATATAAACTCTTCTCATCCACGAGAACATCACGGCAGTTGTTTCTTGTCTGTTTTTTACTGTACATAGTTGATGCAGAATTGCATCTCTAAAAAATTCTCCCATTGAGGTCACCATTCCAAAGTGCAACTTAGTTCACTAAATAATAAATGAAACATATAAATTAAGAACAGAAATAGATTACCCTGCTCTATAATGAAAACATTGCTGACCAGTTTGTTTGTAACCTCCTTGGCACCATCTTTAGACTTTAGAGGTACAGCGCGTAGACAGGCCCTTCGGCCCACTAAGTCTGTGCTAACTAGTGTACCAGCACTATCTTACATACTCGGGACAGTTTTATAACTTACCAAAGCCAATGAACCTACAACCCTGTACATCTCTGGAGTGTGGGAGGAAACCGGAGAAAACCCACGTGGTCACAGGGAGAACGTACAAACTCCACACTGACAACACCAATAGTCAGGATTGAACCTGTGTCTCTGGTGCAGTAAGGCAGCAACTCTAGTACTGCACCATCATGCACAAAACTCATTTAAAAAAAAATACGCTCGTAAGAAAATTCTCCCATTGAGGACACCATCCCAAGTCTAATCTATTGTAATGAATAAAACATCTAAATTAAGAAACCAAGTAGTTTTAATGAAACATCGCTGATCTTTTTGTTTATAACCTCTAATCTTTCTCTAATCATTCTTGCTGCTCCTTGGCTCCCACCCTTCTGCTTCACCCACAACCCTCACACCTCGTTGTACAACTACATTGTTTCCACTATCCATTGAGAAACAAAATTCTAGGACTTGTGACTCGATTGGGGGACAGAGGGACCTGGTAGGAGTCAACTCTGTTTTAAATCGGCAACCCCTTATTTACAAACTTCGACAGATGCCCCATGGAAAACACACTGTTGGGTTACATCACGGCTTGGTTTGGGTACAGCTCTGTCCAAGACATTGCAGAGAGTTGTGGATGTAGCCCAGTCCATCACACAGACCAGACTCCCCACCATCGACTCCATCTACACTTCATGCTGCTTCGGGAAAGCAGTGGACATGATCAAAGACTTGTCCCACCCCGGTCATTCCTTCTCCCCACTCCCATTTGGCCGAAGGTACAGAAGCATGAAAGAGTGCACCACCAGACTCTTCCCCTCTGTTATCAGGCTTCTGAATGGTGCTTCCATAAGCTGGGGTACTGTCTGATTCACCTCTACCCTTTATATATATTTACACTTCAGTTAATTTTAAAAATACTGCCACCAATTTTAGCTTCAAAATGTCTCTCAAATCAGTAGGTTTTAACACAAGAACTGGCAAATGGAACTGAATATTTGTAAATAGTTAAATAAATTCATAAGACAGAAATTATGGAAGAATAATCAATAAAGATTCTGTTATCAGGCTTCTGAACAGTCCTTCCATAAGCTAGGGTACTATCTGATTGCCCCATTGCAGACATTGGACTTTGCCTCTGGAACTGATACAATGCTGAGAACTATATTCTGCACGCTATATCTTCTCCTTTGCTCTACCTATTGTGCTGGAGTTTGACTTGATTGTATTTATGGATGGTATATCTGATCTGTCTGGATAGATTGCCAAATAAATCATTTTACTCTACCTCGAAACACGTGCCAATAATAAACCTAAACCTGAACCTATTTGTAGATCTTCCTCCACATCCTCTCTGGCAAGATCCCTGAAGATCTAATGTACTTTATTCAAGTCTAGCCCACCGTGCCTTGGTCATTCAACAATCCTTCCATTCCAGGTATGAGTCTGATGAATCCACTGATTAGTTTAGTTTAGTTTGTAGATACAGTGCGGAAGCCGGCCATTTGGCCCACCGAGTCCACGCTGACCAACGATCCCTGCACACTGACCCTTTCCTCCATATGACACCAGAACGTTAGCACTAGGCACCAGACAGTAGAAATGTTGCCTCTCTTGCCTTCATGAGGCATTCACTGTGAGACTGTTCATGCACTGAGATCATGCACTAAGATCTGGAGAAGAGAATTTACGAGCGTACATTCCACATGCATTCAGCTGTGAAATCTTACTCCTATTATCAATAAAGATCCATTGAACAGTGAGTATCAAAAATTTACAGTTTATTCTGCGTTGCTCATGAATGTGAGCAAAGATATTAGTTTGAATATAATATATATTTGACGTCACTGATTTAGAGTCATACAACCAAGGAAACAGGCTCTTCAGCCCAATTCATCCATGCTGACCAAGATGCCCAATCTAAGCTGGTCTTGTTTGGCCCTCATCCCTCTAAACCATTCCTACCCATGGACCTGCCCAAGTGCCTTTCAAATGTTGTTATAGTAACTTCCTCAACTACCTCCTCTGGCAGCTCGTTCCATATACCCACCACCCTATGTATGAAAACGTTGCCCCTCAAGTTCCTATTAAATCTTTCCCCTGTCACCTTAAACCTATGTCCCCTTGTTCATTATCATCTTGTACAACTGTAACATGAAGTCCCAACTTTGATCAGTTGCATGACTGATGAAGGGCATCTTCCCGCAATGACCTATTCTCCAGCAATGACAGTTTTGGGGAACTATGTACCTGCACTCCTCGATGCCTCTGCTCTTCCACACTCACTAGAACCCTACTATTCATTGTGAATGTCCTGCCCTTGTTTGACTTCCCAAAATACAAGATCTCACGTTTATCTGAATTAAACTCCATTAACCATTCATCGGGCCACTTGCCGAACTGGTCAGGATCCTGCTGTAATTCTTGATTTTTCTGTTCTTTTGGGCATAAGAAGGAAAGACAGCAAGGATAGTCACAAAAGGCTGGAGTAACTCAGCGGCTCAGACAGCATCTCCAGAGAAAAGGGACAGGTGACGTTTCGGGTCAAGACCCATCGTCAGACTTGAAACCTCACTTATTGCTTTTCTCCAAAGATGCTGTCTGCCCTGCTGAGTTACTCCAGGTTTTTGTGTCTGCAGTTCCTTCCAACATCTGCAGCTCCTTCCTGCACAAGACAGCAAGGATGTCAGGTTTTCCTTAAATATGATGAACTACACAGTAAGTTAAAGGCAATTACTGAAATGATAGTGATGGACATAAACGACTGATGATACAGGTTACACTGTGACTATATACCTCGCATGATCAGATCTCAGATGATTGGAGCCAGAAATGATATCCATCCTGTCTGTCAGGCTACAAGGAATTGTTGGAATGAGGGCCCATCTAGGCTTACTTCATAATGAAGTACATTCCAATCATCATTGTCCTATCATGGCTTCAACTAAACTTACTGGTTCAAGGCCTGCACACCTAGTCACTATTGATTGTATTTTTAATGTGATCATAATTTTATATATTTTATGCCGTAAGAAATTGTAGAATCATTTGTATGTTGATTTTAATGGATGATTTCTAATTAGGGTGAAAGCTGTATGTTGATTAGAACGAAAAAATCAGAACTTGAAGCAAATCTATTGGTGAATAAATCTAATAAAATGCATTATTTTATCATATTTTGTTATTATTTAATTATTTTTGAAGATAGTTTTCAGAAAAAAATCTTTGAATCATCATCTTGTTGGAAAATCCTCACGGAATATTGATATATTTTTATATATTCTATGCTAAGGCAGGGCGGTAAAGAAGACTTTTGGTACATTGGCCTTCATCAGTCAGGGTACTGAGTATTGAAATTGGGATGTTATGTTACAGCTGTACAAGACATTGGCGTGTGTGAGATATAAATGTGTGCTCACAATCACGACACTTTTAGAGACAAAGTCAGACAAAGAAGCTTTTTATTTTCCAAGTTTCAATTCTGCAGAATTGGGTGTCCCTCTCTATCGCCCCCTAGAGACACGACGAGGATGGGGATGCTCTTCACTTTTATTCATTTCAGTTTACAATTGTCACACCCTCATTCCTCCCCTTTGGGCTCCTTCCAATCAGAGCACTAAGGTTTACATTCCCACAAGAACGTCCCGAAACGCCTCCCGACGTCAAAGTTACCTCCCACAACATGCATCGCATGTGCATTTAAATGAGGCATCTTGTCATAGTGGGTGTTGTCTTCATATTCATGTTCATTACGTCTGTGTATTAGAGAGTTACCTGGTGTCCTTTTCCCCTTTGTCCTAGTTCCCTTAAAGGCTTCTGCTGAATTTTTTTTATTTGTTAATTTCTCAACTTTGAAAGTCTCTGCCTGTTCTTCTGTTGTTACTATCTAGCCTAGCGGATTTCTGATGTCTGTGCTGAAAGCTCACTATTATTCTACCTCAGCTATATTTTTTTGTCCTAGTCTAAATCAACTATGCCTATTAACCCTTTCCTCACAATCCACCCATTTTCTTTTGCTACGCAATTTTTGATTTATACTATTCCTTCCTTCTCTAGTGCTAGCAGCAGACTCTTCGCCTCCCTATCCTCCTCTCGCTGGTCATACTGTGTTCTGAAGGCCAATTCGATAGACAGGGAGGTGAGACCTGCTAGGGCTCTTGACACTGACCCATCCGGAGCAGTGTTGTTGGGGATGAAGGTGCAAACATTACACACACCCCTCCCTTCTCAGCCATTAGCATGTCCAAGGCCATGCGATTTTGCCAGGCCATTAGGCTGGTAGCTGTCAGTTGTTCCGCTAATCCTTCAACTGCATCTCGAGTGTAATTTATAAAGCGTTGTTGATTGTAGTATAGGTAGTTGATCCAGTCCACATTTACTTACAGTGATTACCATCATTAGCACACGTGCCAAGCACTGCATTTTATCTCTTATTTCAATCGCTCTTTTTCAAAGCTCAGAGTCAGTGGTTTCTTTCCCTGTCTTACTGTCCACTCCTCCTCAGCTGGAGGTTCCACCGGTCCCTTTATTCGCACTGCGTGTGTCCACCCTTTTTCTTTTGTCCGCACTGCTGTTTCCGTGGTCAACAGGGTTGCAACATTTCATCCTTCCACGATTTTACAAGATCCTAGTCCCCCGCTTTCACAGAATGGATTGGAAAGTCGAGATGGGGACTCTGGTTTTTAATTCTGTAATAGAACGAGATACTGCCAGTAAATAGTTCCTTAAGAAAACATCACTACCCTCTATGGTGGGTATTCCTTCTATCTTTCCCAAATAATAAAGACCTAACTTGTTCAACCTTTCTCAGTATCTTAGTTGCTGAAACCCAGTCAACATTCTAATTGATCTCCTCTGTACTCTCCCTATTTTGTTGACCTTTTTCCTATAATTATGCCTACCAAAATTATACACTATACTCCACAATTGACCTCACCAATACCTTGTACAATTTAACATTACAACCCAACTTCTATACACAATGCTCTGATTTATAAAGGCCAACACACCAAAATCTTTCTTTACCATCCTATCTACATGAGATTCCACCTTCAGGGAACTATGCACAGTTATTCCTAGATCCCTCTGTTCAACTTCATTCCTCAATTCACAATCATTTACCATGTACGTCCAATTTTGATTTGTCCTGCCAAGATGTATCACCTCACACTTATCAACATTAAACCCATCTGTCATGTTTCAACCCACTCTTCCAAATGACCTATATCTCTCTGTACACTTTTAAAATCTACTTCATTATTCACAACACCACCTATCTTAGTATCATCTACATATTATTAATCCATTTTACCACACCATCATCCAGATTATTGATTCACATGACAAACAACAGTGGACCCAACACACATCCCCGAGGTACCCCTCTAGTCACTGACCTCCAACCTGACAAACATCCATCCACCATTGCTCTCTGACATCTCCCATACAGCCACTTTTTAATCCATCTTGCTATTCTTTACTAACCCCTTCTTAATCAACCTTATTTCCTTATTGAACCTTGTCAAAGGCCTTACTGAACGACATCCACCACTTTAACCTCATCAATTTCCCTAATAACCTTTTAAAAAAAATCAAGGTTAGTCAAACATCACAATCACAAATCCATGCTAATTCTTCCTAATCCTACCCTATTTATCCAAATTCCTATATATTGTCTTTAGTATCCTTTCCATTATTTTCCCCACCACTGATGTCAAACAACGTTCTTGTTAAAACTCTACTCTTTTCTCACATCTTTGTCCTCCTGTTCACTTACCTCAGGGCTATTCTCTATTCGTACCTGCAGGACAGCCCTCATGTAATTATTGAAATGGTACCAGGTATATCAACCTTCTAAAGGGGGAAACTGCTTTTCGAGTCCCTACCTGGTCGGAGGGGTTGCCTTCCTCCGAGCAGCGACTTCGACCTGTCCTTGCGGCCTACCAGCGGGTCCTGGAGCGACGTTTCCCTGCGGGGACCTGGCCAGAACATCGGCTTTGGCGGCGGCGCAGAACATCGGCTTTGGCGGCGGCGCAGCGCTGGAGCGCTATTGCGGAGCGGGCGATGCCTTTCCTGGGTCGCCGCGCTGGGACTCCAGTATGCTGGGACCGCCGATAAGAACATTGTGGAGCCGCGGTTCTGTGGAGCGGCCAGCTGCGACGTTGAACTTTACATCCCGGAGCCTGGGATCTCTTGCTGAGATCGCCAGTGTGTGGAGCTCCGTCCGGCGCGGTCTGTTGGCTTGGAAGCCGCAGGCTCCGGTGGGAAGGTGGCCGTTCCTGGCACCCCAAGCCGCTGGGGGTTCTCCCGACGCCGGAGCACCATCACCCGGCGAGAACATCGGGCGCCGTGGTGGCGACTGTGGAGGCCTCAATAGGCCCGACTTTGGGTGGACAAGAGGATGGGGACTGGACTTTGTGCCTTCCCCCACAGTGGGAATCACTGTGGGGGGATGTTTTTGTGTTGAACTTCTTTTTGAATGCTATGTTGTATTTTTATTAGTGTGCTGCAAGGACATCAGAATTTCCCCTGAATAAGGGGATTAATAAAGTTTAATCTAATCTAAACAAACATCGGTCGGTGGTTTAGAAAACTCATACATACACCTTGTCTTCAGGTTTAAAGGGTCCTCCCTCCTGGTCCACCTCCAACAGCTTTTACTTTATCTGTTCATAAACAGACTTGTATATCATAATTAACTGTTTCATATACTTTTTAAATTCTATCTTTAACTGTTCCAAACTCGGTTCCTTGTAGGGACCTCTCCATTGTGCCACCTGCTGGTTAGTTTGCATGCAACATCTCTTCAGTGCCAATGGCAGAGCATCGATTCAATTCAACTTTGTAATTACACAAATCTTATTTATATTAACCTTCAATGTTCCATTCTTTTCACCATGCTTGTGACTGCAGGTGTTACACACCCAAATGTGTATTTTACTCTAAGGGCCATGAAAACAATCCGTTGTCAAAGCTGATTTCTGTAGGTCTACCAAACCTCTTAATTACCTTCTTTAACATGTACTGCTAACTTCTGGTCTCCATTTCACCGTACAATTTCAACATATTTTCCAATCTAGTCTGAACTATATCCTGCCTTTCCCAAGGTCATCATCCTCTGTCCTACATTCTGAAGTATTTTTTTCTCTCTTTTCACTTGTGGAACAAACCAACAATTCATCCACATCATCAAATACTTTCTAAGGGTATACCTTCCAACTCTGCCTTTTATCATCAAATTAAAACATGGGGCTAGTATTCAAAACCCTACCTCATCCTAGCCTTTCTTGACATCCTCCTTTAAATCCCTTTCTCTCTTGGGGACCCCAGTCCTGTTAGGGCTTATCTCCAGATTAATTTCACTCCTGATAGGACTTTTTGAGGAAACGTTCTCCAAAGACATTTATTATTGGCATGTAATTCTCTGGCCCTGCTTGGTTCCGTCATAGGACTTGCTTGTGTCAGTTCATCACATTTCAGTCTTTTCAACCAGGTCTGTTGTTCATTGACAACATTGTCTCTCTTTTTCCAGCTTTCTTTTTAAGCTCCTCCTGCTGGTTTGCAAGTCTTTTTCCTATCGTTGCGATATTTCTCGACCGCAAAGACCAACTGTTTGCTGAATCGGAGGTTGGAAATAAATGACAATCCCACCACCTCCTCCAATCTGCTTGACTTTAAGAAGAATGACATCCACCACAGTAGTTCATAATATAATGTTCATCAACTGGTTGCCTTCTATTTCTTGTTCATTTTCAACTCTCCACCTTTTCAGCTGGTTTTCCAGATAGACTACATTATTTGCCTCTCCTTGTGTATCTCCCCTTTGTTCCTTGGGGTTCACCTTAAGTGGGTAACATTGTCTGAGGGCCTGCCATACCCTCTGCCTGACTGTGTCAAACAGTATGCCATTGCTTATTACATTGTTCGCATCAGTTTATACCATCCATCTTCAGTAGTTCTGTCACTTTAGTGGTTCCTATCACTTTTACCAACAGTGCCTTCAAATCTTCCATGGTCAATAAGCGTCCCACGTTCTCCTCCTCCAAAGCCCTAATCCACTTCCTCCCCCATCAGGGATATAGGGTGAGGTATATATTTTAAAAAACATTTTTTTTTAGCCCTCTCAGTTTATGGGTGCCCCAAGGGATAATCTGTGTCTATCCTCTTTTCTCTTTAAAGCAATTTTGCCTCCATACCTTTACCTTTCCCTTCTGTGAAGAGGATCCCCATGATGGCCATCAACTCATCCCATGTATAAGTGTTTGGCCCAAGGAATTGATCTAACTGTTCCGCCAGACCTAAAGGATCTTCAATGAGGCTTTTCATCTCCTTCTTGAAGTTCCTTACCTCGGTACTGGTTATTTTTACCGGTCTTTTCTTACTCTGCCCAACCTTCTGATTCCCTCTCCTGGTGGCCGGGGGATTTACATCTACCCCGGCCTTCCCTGTCTTCTCTTCTCCCTGGGTTTTTTTTCCCTGCCCCCAGCGGCTCAGCATTCGCCCCAACGGACTATCAGGCGGAATGCGGGGATTGGGCTTAGAGCCCTTCCCCTCCCTTTTGGGCTTTCCGTTTACACTGCCCATCCTCCTGATCGGAATTCCCCTCCGATCGTTTATTAAATCGCCCTGGTAATACTTTAATAGTCATGGTTCTTACTGGGGTCTGTGCACAAGAATTACTCGATTAGTTTCCTCGCGATTTCCAACTACTCCCACTTCTTTGTCGAGTCTCTGTCTGGTCCGGATACCACTCGCTCAAACCTCTGACGGCAAGCAAGGAGTCTGAGACCGCTGAACTCAGCGGGGTGCATCGTCCCTTCGTCCGTCTACTCCCGTCAGCTGGCCAGAGTGGGGATACCGGAACCGAGCCCCCAAAGTTTGTGAGATATAAATGTGTGCTCACAATCACGACACTTTTAGAGACAAAGTCAGACAAAGAAGCTTTTTATTTTCCAAGTTTCAATTCTGCAGAATTGGGTGTCCCTCTCTATCGCCCCTAGAGACACGACGAGGATGGGGATGCTCTTCACTTTTATTCATTTCAGTTTACAATTGTCACACCCTCATTCCTCCCCTTTGGGCTCCTTCCAATCAGAGCACTAAGGTTTACATTCCCACGAGAACGTCCCGAAATGCCTCCCAACGTCAAAGTTACCTCCCACAACATGCATCGCATGTGCATTTAAATGAGGCATCTTGTCATAGTGGGTGTTGTCTTCATATTCATGTTCCTCATTACGTCTGCGTATTAGAGAGTTACCTGGTGTCCTTTTCCCCCTTTGCCCTAGTTCCCTTAAAGGCTTCTGCTGGGTTTTTTATCTGTTAATTTCTCAACCTTGAAAGTCTCTGCCTGTTCTTCTGTTGTTACTATCTAGCCTAGCGCATTTCTGATGTCTGTGCTGAAAGCTCACTATTATTCTACCTCAGCTATATTTTTTTGTCCTAGTCTAAATCAACTATCCCTATTAACCCTTTCCTCACAGCGAGGCTGCATTTGGACTATTTTGTTCAATTATGGTCACCTTCTGGAGGAAGGATGTCATTAAGCTTGAAAGAGTGCAGAGAAGATTTCCGAAGCTGTTGCCACCACTCGGGGGCCTGAGCTATAGGGAGAGGTTGAGCAGGCTAGGGCTTCATTCCTTGGAGCGCATGAGGATGAGGGGTGATCTTATAGAGGGATATAAAATCATGAGAGGAATAGATAGAGTGAATGCACAGAGTCTTTTACCCAGGGTTGGGAAATCAGGAACAATAGACCACAGGTTTACGGTGAGAGGGGAAAGATTTAATAGGGACCTGAGAGGCAAGAGAGTGGTGTGTATGTGGAGTGAGCTGCCAGAGAAAGTTGTTGAGGCAGGTGTTATAACACCATTTAAAATATATTAGTCAGGGATATGGATAGGAAAGGTTTAGAGGGAATGTGTAGGAATGAACTGCAGATGCTGATTTAAACCGAAGATAAACACAAAAAGCTGGAGTAACTCAGCGGAACAGGCAGCATCTCTGGAGAGAAGGAATGGGTGATGTTTCGGGTTTTGAAGGGTCTCCAGCTTTTCGTGTCTATCTAAAGGTTTAGAGGGATATGGGCCAAATGCAGGCAAATGGGACTAGTATGGATGGGGCATCTTGGTCGGCATGGATGAGTTGGGCCGAAGAGCCTGTTTCATGCAGTGTGACTCTATGGATCATTGCTTGGTAGAATAACCTTGCTTTAATTAATTGCACGAGAGAACATTTTTTTAACAAGGGATTTATTATTTATTACAGCATGAACAATTTGAATCAATGCAGATAGTGGTCAAATCTTCATCACTTTGATATTTGTACAGACGGTGGAAAAATCACTTTCAATAAAGCTTTAATGATAAAATATAGCACACTCAATTAATTCAATGAAAATAAACAGTCAGTATGTAAAAAATTAAAAACATTGCAGTTTACAAAATGATTTATAGGTAGACAGAAGTGCTGGAGAAATTCAGCGGGTGCAGCAGCATCTATGGAGCGAAGGAAATAGGCAACGTTTCAGCCCGAAACGTTGCCTATTTTCTTCACTCCATAGATGCTGCAGCACCCGCTGAGTTTCTCCAGCACTTCTGTCTACCTTTGATTTAACAGCATCTGCAGTTCCTTCTTGTACAAAAAGATTTATATTATTTAAAAAATCAAAGGCACCCCTTTGGAAGTTGTGCAGTTTGATGAAGTAGTCTAGGTAAACTCCAGACTTAGTTCAGGTTAGTTTTGTTTAGAGATACAGTGCGGAAACAGGCCCTATGGCTCACCAAGTCCGCGATGACCAGGGATCCCTGCACATTAACATTATCCTACACACAATTTTACCCTGCAAATTAACCGACAAACCTGCACGTCTTTGGAGAGTGGGATGAAACCGAGGACGCGGAGAAAACCCACGCGGGTCACGGGGAGAACATGCAACCTCCATACAGGCATCTCCAGGATCGATCGAATCCGGGTGCCTGCTGCCGTAAGCGGCAACTCTGGGCTTAGCACATTGGGATAACAAATTGATTACGTTAGCCAAACAAATTAAACTGTTGAGTGAGTTTTGTAAAGGTTTATAAAGCAATAGAAAGATAAAATTAGATTTGGATTATAACCAGCAAGAGTAGCTAAAACAAGTGCAATCTGTGAAAATAATGTTGGGTGTTTCCACTGGAGGATGCGGTTTTATTCACAACCAGTGAATTGATATCTCACTAACTTGAAAATAAATATCTTAATATATCTCATTAACATTCTCTGCCAAATTGCAACCAACCACTTCTTCATGTTACAGGAGCAGATATAGGTGATTCGGCTCATCAAGTCTACTCCGCCATTCAATCATGGCTGATCTATCACTCCCTCTCAACCCCATTCTCCTGCCTTCTCCCCATAACCCCAGACACCCGTACTAATCAAGAATCTGTCAATCTACGCCTTAAAAATATCGACCTCCACAGCCGTATGTGCAGTGAATTCCACAGATTCACCACCCTCTGACTAAAGACATTCCTTCTCATCTCCTTTCTAAAGGTACGTCCTTTTATTCTGAGTCTATGGCCTTAATTCTAGACCAGTGGAATCGTCCTCTCCGCATTCACTCCGTCCAGGCCTTTCACTATTCCAGAAATGTCAATGAAGACACCCCTTCATCCTTCTACCCTCCAGAGAGTACAAACCCATACACTCATCATACATTAACCCACTCATCCCTGGGATCATTCTCGTAAACCTCCTCTGAACCCTCTCCAGAGCCAGCACATCCGTCCCCAGATATGGGACCCAAAACTGCTGACAATATTCCCAAATGCGGTCTAACCAGCCTTATAGAGCCTCAGCATCACATCCCGGTTTTTGCATTCCAGTCCTCTCAAAATAAATTAGTATTCCTACAGCCCTGAGGTCGTAAATAGACAGCTAAAAAAAGTAGTACCTCTTTTTGTAGACAAAAAAAGAGCTGGAACGCATATCAATAAAATATTTATCAATCAATATGTCCAATGTTGGGGACACTTTAATTTGTAATATAATAACTGAACTCGAAGTTGCAACAAATAGGGTGGCACGGTGGCGCAGCGGTAGAGCTGCTGCTTTACTGCGCCAGAGATCCGGGTTCGATCCTGACTACGGGTGCTTATCTGTACGGAGTTTTTACGTTCTCCCAGTGACCTGCGTGGGTTTTCTCTGAGATATTGTTGGTTTCCCACCCACTCTCCAAAAACGTACAAGTTTGTAGGTTAATTGGCTTGGTATAAATGTAAATTGTCCCAAGTGTATGTGGGACTAATGTTAGCGTGCAGGGAATCGCTGGTCGGCCTGGACTCGGTGGGCTGAAGGAATGTTTCCGTGCTGTATCTCTAAACGGCACCAAAAAAATATTCTGATTCTTACACTTGCATTATTCATTGGCTAAGTACAATTAATAAGCATACACGTGCTGAAGTAAGTCAGCAGGTCAGGCAGCATTTCTGGAGATCATGACTACGTGACGTTTCATGTCTGGATCCTGCATCATCTATCCAGAGATGCTGCCTGACCCACTGAGTTACTCCACTACTTGATGTATTTTTTTAGTATCCAGCCTCTTTGTGTCTATATTCTATATTTGAAACACTTTCAGAGTTAAAACGTAACCACACATATCTGAGCAAGATGAGGAAGTTTGGCCACTTCTCACTGTCATAGACTTTACCAATTCACACCTGAGTTTGAAACGTGTGTTCTGTAGGGATACTGCGCAGACCTCATCTACTTAGACAACTCATCAAGAAGATCTAAGGTGCCCAGTTGAAAACAGAGAAGAAAGGCTATCTGTTAGTAACGGGATATATAGTCCATGCTGTTGTGAGGTAGAGTTATAGTTGCAGAGATTCATAGAGTCATACAACGTGAAACCAGGTCCTGTGGTCCAACATGCCCACGCCGACCAACATGCCCCATCTACACTAGACCCACCTGCCTGCATTTGCCCATATCCCTCTAAACCTGTCCTATCCATGCACCTGTTTAAATGCTTCTTAAATGTTGCAGAGGTACCTGCCTCAACTACCACATCGTTCCATACACCCTTTGTTTATACCCTTTGTGTATAAACGTGCCCCTCAGGTTCCTATTAAATCTTTTCCCCCTCAACTTAAATCTGTTTCGTTCAGCTTAGATTAAAGTTTAGTTTAGAGATACAGTGCGGAAACAGGCCCTCACCACCGAGTCCATGCTGGCCAGTGGTCAGCTGTACACTATAACTATCCTACACATTAGGGACAATTTACAGAAGCCAATTAACCTGTAAACCTGAACGCCTTTGGAGTGTGGGAGGAAACCGGAGCACCCGGAGAAAACCCCACGCTGTCACAGGGAAGACGTGCAAACTCAGTATAAACAGCCCCCATAGTCGGGATTGAACCCGGGTCTCTGACGCTGTGAGGCAGCAACTCTGCCGTCGCGCACTGTTTCTCAGTTCCCGTGGTAATTATACGTCCACTTGGTTCCTGCTTTTTCTTTTCATCGAGCTGGCGGCAGGTGAGGGAAGCAGCAAATACAACAAGTAGTCGGCGATGAAGGACGGTGCGTAGGAGAACGGGATCCAGAAGAGCTTGGCGTCCCAGCCGGCACTGTACCGCGAGCGGGGATACTGAGCCGTCAGGGCATGCTGCATGCAGCCTGTCACCTTGTTCAGGTCAGAGGAACACAGAGAGAGCATGGAAATCCGCTGCACTCGCATGTCTGCAACACACAACATGCACGCATACATTATATATACGGTCCAAACATTGCACCTTAGAAACCTTCTAATTAGAAACATAGAAACATAGAAAATAGGTGCAGGAGGAGGCCATTCGGCCCTTCGAGCCAGCACCGCCATTCATTGTGATCATGGCTTGGTGCCCACAATCAATAACCCGTGCCTGCCTTCTCCCCATATCCCTTGATTCCACTATCCCCGAGAGCTCTATCTAACTCTCTCTTAAATCCATCCCGTAATTTGGCCTCCACTGCCCTCTGTGGCAGGGAATTCCACAAATTCACAACTCTCTGGGTGAAAAAGTTTTTTCTCACCTCAGTCTGAAATGGCCTCCCCTTTATTCTAAGACTGTGGCCCCTGGTTTTGGACTCGCCCAACATTGGGAACAATTCATTCACTCACAGTGTGGAGTCGCAGGTACAGTAGTTAGGGTGGGCAAAACGGCTTTTGGAACATTGGCCTTCATCAGTCAGAGAATTGAGATGATAGACACAAAATGCTGAAGTAACTCAGCAGGTCAGGCAGTATCTTTGGAGAGAAGGAATGGGTGACGTTTCGGGTCGAGACCCAAACCAGCATCTGCAGTTCCTTCTTACACATATTGAGTAAAGAAGTCGGGAGGTCATTTGCAGTTGTATAAGACATTGGCGAGGACACATTTGGAGTATTGTGTTTAGTTCTGGGCACAGTATTGCAGGAAGATGTTGTCAAACTGGGAAGACAGCAGAGAAGATTTACGAGGATGGTACTAGGACTCGAAGGGCCTGAGGCCCTGAGCTATAGGGCGAGGTTGAGCAGGCTAGGACATTATTCCATGAGCATATGACGATGAGGGGTGTACAGATACAGGGTGCATATGACGATGAGGGGTGTACATATCTTATAGGGGTGTACAGAATCATGAGAGGAATAGATTGGGAAAACGCAATGTCCAGAGTAAGGAAAGTAGGAAAGTCTCTTGTCCAGAGTCGGGAAATCGAGAACCAGAGGACATAAGTTTAAGGTGAGGGGTGGAAAAGATTTAATAGAAACGTGACGGGTAACTTTTTTACACAAAAGGTGGTGGGTGCACGGAACGAGCTGCCGGAGGTGGTAGTTGAGCCAGGTACTATTATAACTTAAAAAGCAATTAGACAGGTACATGGATAGGATAGGTTTGGCGTGATATGGTCCATGGGTGACTTTTTGGGTCGGGACCCTTCTACACCCATCCATGTTCACCACAGATGCTGTCTGACCCGCTGAGTTATTCCAGCACTCTGTGAAACGTCACCTATCCATGTTCTCCACAGATGCTGCCTGACCCGCTGAGTTACTCCTGCACTTTGTGTCTTTGCAGATGTTCACTGCATCAACGAGAACAAATGAACCTTCCTCACCATCAACAACAATAGTGCTCACTTGCAACAGATGTTTTGGTTTTAAGCGTGAATTAGAAAACAAAGCAACCTAGACTCGCTCTGAAATCAAATCCATGCACTTAAAATATTTAAACAATATGATTAGCAAATAACAGTTGGCAGAATACCTGTAAATGTATTCATTCATTTATTTGTTTAGAGATACAGCAAGGAAACTGGCCCTTCGGCCCACCAAGTCCATGCCGACCATCGATCACCCGTTCACACTAGTTCGATGTTATCCCACTTTCTCATCCACTCCCTACACACTAGGGGGAATTTACAGAGGGCCAATTAGCCTACAAACCTGTACGTCTTTGGGATGTGGGAGGCATGTAGGTGTATGTGTGTGTGTGTGGGGGGGGGAGGGTGGAAGAAACACGGTTTTACTCTCTTCCTTCGGGGGGATGCAACTTTTTCTTGTCGTGTCCCCTGTCTCCGTCTGCACTGAGGCCTAATGGCGGCCTCAGGGCTGTGGCGGCGTTCCGGCGGCGGACCCGACTTCGGGGCTGTGGCGGCGTTCCGGCGGCGCCAGCAAGCGGCGGCCTGACTTTGGAGGCTTGGCCGTGAGCCCAGTGGACGACATCGACGTGAGCTCGCAGGTCACAGGTTGGTGACCTGTTTTTCCGGAGCTCCCGCAACAGCTTCGTCCGCTGGACTGGAAGGCGACTGACTTACTTACCACCACCCGGCGCGGTCACAACATCGGAGGCCTGGAGCGCAGAGGGAGAACAAGGAGGGAAGAGACAAAGACTTTAAGATTTTTGCCTTCCATCACAGTGAGGAGGTGCCTGGTGAACTCACTGTGGTGGATGTTAAATTTGTGTTTATTGTGTGTTTTTGTTATTTTTATTATATACTAGACCAAGTGCAGACCCATTGGGTCTGTTCCCCCAACGTGCGGTTGTGGTGGGGGGGGAGGCGGCATGCAGCGTCACACACTATCAACCCCCCCCCCCCCCCCCCCCCCCCCCGCACTCACGCTAATGGAGGGGAGGAGAGGAGAGAGAGAGAGAGAGAGAGAGAGAGAGAGAGAGAGAGAGAGAGGGGAGAGAGGGGGGAGAGAGGGGGGGTGCTGAGAGGGGGGTGAGATGAGGGTCGGGGAGAGGTGGGGAGCAGGGAGGGGGAGGGAGGGTGGAGGGAAGGGGGGTAGGGGTGTGTGGAGGGGAGGGGGATTTAGGGGAGGGATGGTGGGGGAGGGGATGGAGGGGAGGAGGGGGAGAAAAAGAGGGGAGAGA